>NC_081311.1:92525454-92828484 GCF_026419965.1 Kogia breviceps
GAGTCCAATGCCATTCTCAAAATAAAAGTAGCTGGGTCAGGCATATACCCTGAGAAAACTATAATTCAGAAAGACTCATGTACCAAAATGTTCATTGCAGCTCTATTTACAATAGCCAGGACATGGAAGCAACCTAAGTGTCCATCAACAGATGAATGGATAAAGAAGATGTGGCACATATATACAATGGAATATTACTCAGCCATAAAAAGAAACTGAGTTATTTATAATGAGGTGGATGGACCTGGAGTCTGTCATACAGAGTGAAGTAAGTCAGAAGGAGAAAAACAAATACCGTATGCTAACACATATATATGGACTCTAAGGGAAAAAAATGTCATGAAGAGATTAGTGGTAGGACGGGAATAAAACACAGACTTACTCGAGCATGGACTTGAGGATATGGGGAGGGGGAAGGGTGGCCTGTGACAAAGTGAGAGAGTGGCAGGGACATATATACACTATCAAATGTAAATTAGATAGCTAGTGGGAAGCTGCTGCATAGCACAGGGAGATCACCTCTGTGCTTTGTGACCACCTAGAGGGGTGGGATAGGGAGGGTGGGAGAGAGGGTGATGCAAGAGGGAAGAGATATGGGAACATATGTATATGTATAACTGATTCAGTTTGTTGTAAAGGAAAAACTAACACACTACTGTAAAACAATTATACTCCAATAAAGATGTTAAAAAAAAAAAAAAAAGTAGCTGGGTCAGACGGGGTGACTTCTTATGTTCTTATTACTGTTACTGCAAACATCTATTGAGCTTTCATTAGGCCAGGCATCATGCTAGCCGCATTACCACCTAATCGTCCAAACAGGCATTGTTATAATAAACACCTACATTTCAATTGAGAAAAGTGAAGCTCTGAGTATTAAGTCATTTGTCCAGGTCAGTTAGTCAGTGCTAGAGTTATGACTGGAATCCAGGGCAGATTCCAAGGCCTGACTTACAATAAATATGCTATCACCCCTCCATGATTAAAGCCTGGCCCTAGAGTTTACTTTTAAGCCCGTCGCAGTTAAGGCTAAGGACACAAGGTTTTATTTAGGCGCCCTCAACAGTAAACAGGGTGTACGTTGTCTGGACTATCTTATATCATTTGTTAAAAAAGCAAAATATGGCAGGACTGATTGGGAGTGCAGGACCCAGACTCACGATGTGTGACTTTAGATACCAAGTCCACCACTGGCTAGTTTTGTGACATTGGACAAGTCACTTAACCTCTGTGACTCAGTTTCCTCATCTATAAAATAAGAGTAATAATAGGTGTTACCTTCTTGGGTTGTTGTGAGGAAAAAATTAGTTAACATAAGAGCTTAGCAACCCAAGTGCCCATCAACAGATGAACAGATAAAGAAGATGTGGCACATATACACAATAGAATATTTCTCAGCCATAAAAAAAGAATGAAATAATGCCATTTGCAGCAACATGGATGGTCCTAGAGATTATCATACTAAGTGAAGTAAGTCAGAGACAGATAAATATATATGATATCACTTATATGTGGAATCTTAAAAAATGATACAAGTGAACTTTTTTACAAAACAAAAATAGACTCCCTGACATAGAAAACAAACTTATGCTTACCAAAGGGGAAATGGGGGAGGATGAGGAGAAATTTGGAAATTGCGATTAACAGATACAGCCTACTATATATAAAATAAATAAACAACACGGACCTACTGTGTAGCCCAGGGAACTATATTCAATATCTTGTAATAAACTATAATGGAAAAGAACATGAAAAAGAATATATATATATATATATATATATAAAATATATGTGTGTGTATGTATAATGTAACTTTGCTGTATACCTGAAACTAACACAACACTAAATTAACTATACTTCAATTAAAAATAAGGAAAAAAATAAAACCTAAGAGTTTAGATCTAGCACAGAGCAGTGCATTATTAAATAATAACTAATAAAAAACAATAATAACAATGTTATTATTATAATATTATAATATACTATATTAGTTTATTATAATAAAGTAATAACAATGTTATTATAATATTAATATGCTATACTATTAATAATAGCATACTATTATTAGTATTATTATTTGATTAATGCAGAAAACCAAGTTATTTACCATAGCCTAAAAGAGATATTCCAAAACCTTGAACAACATTAATATTCTCAACCCAACCTATAACTTTCCTTCGAAAGAGGGAGAATTTTAAAGTGAGCAGTATCTTTAGAACAGGGACAGATTGTTTATGTGTTTGTCTGTTTGTTTGTTTGTCTGGGGTTATCTAGATAGCCTAGCACATTGCCCGCTCCATAGTATTCTAAATAATTTTTGTGTCATGAGAACTAATTGAAACTTTTTTTCTGTAAAAGTCATGTCATTGGCTTCTGGTAGACCACACAAAATATCCTTTGTTAATACAGTCAGCGGAGGACATACAAAGTCTGTTCAAAGAGTGCTTTTGCTTTTGCAAAAAACAAACTTGACTTTTACAGAGAAGCACAAGCATGGAGTAGGTCTGGGTTCTGATCATGTAGTAGTTCCTTGAAAACGCAAAATAAAATTGCATTTTTAATCAGAAGATAACACACATTCTTGTTGCATGAGGTGAAATTAAATGATCTGTTGCATTTTCCACGAGGAAAACTGCAGTTCATTATTCTTTAAAAGAAACAGTAACGAATGCCCTGTAGTCCAATTGTGATTCCATGTTTGTTATCTTCAAGGGAGAAAGGATAAGATGGGTATTTAGGAAGTTGGAATGATTACTGAAATCTGATATTTCAGGATCCTTTAAAATACATCATTCACAGGGAGGTCAGATTAGAGTAATGAGTCTGAAATATTTTATTACTCAGGGAAACAGTATCATTAAGAAATTTCTGGACATAATATGAGACAATTACACACAATATCAGAATTTGAGTCAGGAAGGGGGTGTGGTTTGGAGATCTTTTTATTTACCAGAGAACTAGAGATGACCATAAACAAAGTGAAATATTATTTAAGAAACCTATGAATTCAAAATAAAATAATTTTTCAGTAGTTTCTTCGGGAGCTATAAACTTGTTCCAGAGAAGATAACACGCATTTCATAAAAGAGGAACTCTCAAAGATTATCTTTCCTGTTGCAACACACTTAGACTATTGACGTACACAAGCACAATGCAGTCCCCAGATTATGCACAGTTCCAAGCCTACCTCGTAGAACTGCATCTCATTCTTTCCTGGTTAAAAGGGGTAGCAGAATGTGAATGAGAAAAAACAGTGCTGTTATTGGATTATCGTTGATTTGTCCTCTTCAGAGTCCATCTCACTCTGGTAAGAAAACTTCGGTTTCCTTTTAAGAAATAACATTTCCCTATTCTCAACACACAGGGTTAATATTGACCTGCACCCTGCACCCTGTCCAGAGCCACAGCTGGGGTGCATAATCCAAGCATGGCCACTCAGTGTATTCTAATCCCTTGGTTATTGTCATCATCTGGACTTGTCACTTGACACAAATTTGTCCTTTAAGACTCAATCCAGGACATTTTTCTGGAAATTTTAGAAATGAGAGGCTTTCTTTCCACCAGGGCTGTTGAAATGGTAGTGATCAAGCATGGAGTTGCTGATTCCACCTCTGTTACCATTGAAATTCTGCCTGAGAATGAAGCCCCATAGAGAGGTAAAGAGAGTCAAAGGTGGAGTGAGAAACAGACAGACAAAGGCTGAATCACAGTCACATTTGAACTGCTGAACCCAGCTGTGCCTGAAGCAAAGCCTACATTTTGAAACTTCCATTTTCACCAACTATTATATCATCTATTGTCAATTTAAACTGGTTAAAGCTTGATATACCCTTAAAACAGCCCTGACTGATAGTGACTCATACTCCCATCTTCAAGGCTCACCACAGTCCAAAATTGCTCTTTTAGAATGAATTTGAGTCCCTCTTTGGAAATTACCTTTATAGCCACTTTTCCAGACTCATTAAAACAAAAACAGAAACAAAGCAAAACACAGTTCTCCTCAACACTGAGGAGATCTTCAAACATCAAAAGCTTCTAATGTGTGGAACGTGTGCTAAATACCAAGTACTTTGCATATAGTGTCTCATGGAAGGCTTTCTCAGCTCTATGAATTAAATGTTATCATCAAATGAGGAACTATAGACAGATTAGACAATTCACCATGTTCAAACAATAGTAATTACAGAGGTGAAAGCCAATCATGACTTAGTTTGTCTCTAAAAAGCTGAGTTGTTTCACTCTGTAATTTTGCTTTTCAGTTTAATATCAATTGGACCAGTCTTGAATCAGAAGGGGGGCCCAACTGTGTACAAAATTTTTAAAAAATAGAGTACGGTCTTCCCAAACGAGTACTTTGCAGTACTCACCTTTCACTTACATGCATAAATTCTGCTGTGCTGTCTAAAAATATCAGCCATAACTCTTCACCTACAAAATGTTTGAGAAATGATCTAACATGAAAACAATCAGGGTGTTCGGTCAACAAGACTCTGATGTTGCAGGAGACACAGTAAGCTTGACATGCAAAACTGAGGGATTTAGGAGAATCAAAAAACTCTGTTCTGCAGACACAATCAGAACTCACTTCATCTGAACAAGCCAAAAGCATAGGCGAGCGCTCACAACTAGCCCTACAATTTCTAGATCAGCTGGGCTCTTTTGCAGGTTGAGAAGGAAATTTTTCAATTTCTAATGGCTTGTTAGGGCCAAATGAATTTTGAAACTACCTGGGCAAACAGCCATCAGAGCAAAAGAATAATGTCTCTGCCAGGTGTGAGTTTCAGCCTATCAAACTGGCAAGTAGGCAGGAAATTAATAAATGCTAGCTGTATAAACAGATAATCCTGTAAGTATGCCCTGAGTGCAAATCTCATTTGAATGTCTATTTGGAATTTGTTAACTACAGTTTAAAAGCAGTACTACAATTCCTTTCCACCTAAACTTGAACATGTTTCCATATTTTAAAAAGTAACTGCTTCCTAAATCTGCAGTACAATGAGTCTCCTCTCAGGAAGAAAAAAATAATACCAATTATAATAATTCCTTAATTCTTAGTTTTCTAAGATGTGTATATATATATATATATATATATATATATATATATATATATGCCATCAAATTTAATGATATATTCTGGCAGAGTAAATTAAGAGAAAACAGGATCAGAAAAAATTAATTTAAAAAAATATATATAAATAAAAACACAGCTTCTTTTAGAAGTTTCAAGCTCTCTAAATTTCTAAATCTGTCTGAATGTCCAAGTTCTTTTACCAGGGTTGAGTGAGACAGAAACTTAGAAACACACTGGTAAGTCACACTATTTGAATTGTTTTCTAAAGAATTCAGTAATTTTCCAGGAACAGATGATCCTGTCCAAAAGGGTGACTTCCCTAAATATATACACTTTTTTCTTTTTAATGTTATCTTCTCTTTAATCCATTCATGTAATAGACCAGAACTAAGAAATCTTTCTTAAAAGTCAAAGAACATTAATAAACCAAGGAATAAACCTAACAACAGCCCACGACTTACCATAGGTAAACACCCATAATGCAATTTTAATGTCAATGATTTTACCTTCTATTTTCATGGACTAGTCTCTACATCATAGGAATTCCCAAGAAAGAGACCTTTACTCATCATGGTATGTGTGTAGGCACATACCATATAGAACCATCATTGGTACTAAATAACTACCTTCTAGAATGGTGAATTGGCTCTTCCTCTTACAGAAAGAAAATGAATAAATGTGTTCTGCTTTACAGTGGAATGCTGTTAATGGTCTTGAAGAAAAACTGGGACAAGATTTACTACAATTATTTGCCCTTGGTCTATTCTATGAAAAATGCTTGCAAATCCTTATTTTAGAGTTGAAAATGTCCAACCGAGTACTAGACTCTTTTAAAGTTGTGGAGTAGGGTTGCATTTGTCATAAATACCATGTACCCATTCCTGCACCATCCCTTCCTATAACAAATAAGAGTTCTTTCTGATGCATGAGGCTTCTTTCCAAAGGGTCTGCAGGATAGATGACCCTCCTTAATAATGGACCTGATGTTTATATCATCTTCCCTCACCTCCAGATATAGACCTTTCATAGACCAGAAGCCCTAAGGTTAATTGTGGATCCAAGTGCTCTTGTCTGTTTACAGCAATTTGGATGGGAAGGAAGGTGGGGAGGCAGGAGTCTCCTACACTTAGCCCAGTGAAGACATTTTATTGGATACTCTTCCTCAGCCATAATCAAATTCTTTCCTATCTTTTCCAAAACAAAATGACAAGCTGGCCCTCAGTAATTTAATACTCTGCTTTAAATTTTCATCCTTTCAATCTTATGTATTATGGGTTTAGTTCAAAAGACAGAAATGCCACAGGAATATCATACACAGTGGCAATATTAATGGAGAGAAATCTTTAAATAAGAGGATGTTTCTAGAGCTGACATTACACAAACTAGGTGTCATGAAAACAGCCAGAGCTTGGCGGTCTTACAGCCCTAATGATCTCCCTTCCCCAAATTCTCCTGATTTGGTTGAAGTGAGGATTCAATGGCTCAAGATGTATTTAGGTATCAGGGGACAGAGATACACCAGATACTATAAAAAGTAACTCTGCTTCATTAAAATCAATCAACACATTTTTAATGTTTTGCTAAGCTTCAGGAAACAAAGAGGAATCCTAAGTTTGGGGGAGATTTTTGGGGGAAGAAAGATGAAACCAAGACAGTAGTGGGTCATCAACCAACATTAAGGTTGCATCAGGGAAAAGTACCTAAATCGTCTTGAAGAAGAATAGGAATCCTAGCCTTGAGCTATTGCTAGGTGAAGATGTTCAACCTATGACTCTTACATTCAAATCAGTGAAAAGGGGACAAGATATATATAATCACCTAACAGAAAAGGGCATAAGTATAAAACCTCCCCACCTGGGATGTGGCTCTGGATTGAAAAAAACTGTAACAAAAATAATAATAAAATGACATATTATGATATGCAGTAACAACATTTCTTCTGAGACTTCAACCAGAGGTTTGGTCTCATTCAGGCCTTGAGCTTAAATTTATACTCACTCTCTGTCCAGAAAAAAACCCAAAATGAGAAACTGAAATAATTTGAAATTGGTAGCACCTCCTGGCACCAGGCGGAAGTAAACACAAATCTTGCCTGGAGGAAAGCTTTCCAATTTCTGATCATCAATGTTCCTGCAAATTAATTTCAACCAAAAATGAGCTCACACATGTACTTATACACACACATAGCATAGGAGAACAAGCTATCATAGGAAACAGTTAGAAAACAGAAAATAATAGATTTAGATCCCTATGGACTTCCAATATTGGGAATATCAGAGACAAGATGTTTAATAACTAATAATAGAATACTTAAAGACATAAAAATATTTTAAAAATAAGTGGGAACAACAGATTATCTTAATTAAAAGGCATGTTTGAAAAAGGATAAAGTATTACTTAAAAAAAACCATAATCAATGAAAAAATGACTCATTGAATAGGTTTAATGGGATATTAGGCATAAATGAAAAGAGAATTCATGAATTTGAAGATAAAACCCAGTGAATATCCCAGAATGTGAGACAGTGATATAAAGAATAAAACTTATTTATAAGACGATGGTAAGACACATGAGGATAGAGTTAAAAAGTCTAAGGTTTATCTAGTACAGGCCAAAAGTAATTAAGTAGAGAGAATAAGAAAGAAGCATTACTGAGATGCTGAGAATTTTTGAGAGCTAATGGATAGATACATATGAATAATACATATGAACTAGATACACAGGAACTAATGAATAAATGCAGGAAACATAAACATATCAAATAAGACAATTAAAATGAAATCCACAATCAGACACATGGTAATAAGACTGCCAAACACCAAATTAAAAGAAATGACCTTAAAAGGAGGTTTTGGGTGTTGGGAGTGGTGGTGGTCAGAGCACTTTCAAAGGCAGGACAGGCTGATAGTCAGCTTTTCAACACAGATCAGAAGAGTCCAGTGTTGTGCTGGTGAGGGTTTAACCTGGGTGTCTAGCAGCGGGGGAGCCCTGACTTGCAGAATTTCTGAGCTCCTGGAGTAAACACTCCCAGGATGGCTGATTTCAAACTACCCTTGTGACATCACCGAAAGCAGAACTGGGCAGAGATGTATGTAACCGGTCCTTATGAGCCACTGTGAGCTGGCTCCATCACACCCATGGATAAATCCTTCAATGTCGAGTTGTACGTCTAGCAAAATTATCTTCCAGGAATAAAGATGAAAGGTGAAACTCCTGTTTTCAGATAAAGGACCCCTTATACAGAAAAAACTTCAAAAGAATTTACTTCAGAAACAAGGAAATCGAATCTGGTAGAAAGTAGAAGGTTCCAACAAATTAGTGACTGAATTAATAAATCAAAAAAGCAGTGTCTACATAAAATAATAATAATTATTAGTAGGAGGGGGGAATGGAATAAGAAATAAATGTAAAATTCAATCTAGAAGTCAGTCACTGTCGATTGGCTCATTCAACTGCCATTTTAGCAACTAAAACTGACATTTCCCAGACCTGACAGCAGATAGATTTCTGGATGCACATTATGTTCTGGAAATTAAATACTGTTTATGAATCTGGAAGGCTATGGTGTGACAGGAGTCATTCTTCTGCCTTTTCAGCTTTTTCTACTGGCCAGCAAAGTCATGGTACCCTGAAGTATTCTCTGCCACCCTTTCTAAGAGACCTTCTCCACCTCTTGGGAGTGGACACATGTCACTGCGGCCACAGTGGCATCTGGACTCTAGCCTCGCATTAGGGATGGCCTGGGAGTTAATAGCTCCCCACTCAGGAGCTCAGAGCTGCCTGGGGAGTTACTCTAACAAGAATGCACACACTAAGTGTGGCCACAATTTTAAAAGCAACTTATTTCCTGAATTAAATCCACTCCTGCTTAAAATGCCTCGGGTTACTAATGTTTTCTGCACTGTACTGTGACTGAGAGAATAAGAAAGAACATGCTAGAATCACAGGAAAGTTGACAAGTAGGAAATAAAGAGGCAGAAACAAATCCAATCATACAAGTAACCCCCAAATGCACAGGGGCTTACATTTGCCAATTTATAAAATAGAAGATGGCCAAACTGGATAAAAATGCAGTATTTAGCTATAGCTCTTCACAAGATCATATATAAGGCTAAAAAAATAAAAGATTGAAAGTGAAATATGGAAAATGATATACCAGGCAAATACCAACTAAAGCAAAACCGAATTAGCTATATTAATAACAAACTAGATTAAGCACAGAGACATTAAAGTTAAAAAATATTACTTCAGTGTGAAAAACAAGTTCAATTCACCGAGAAGATATAAAAATTTCAATCTTGCCTCCACCTAATAAAAATCATCATTGGACATAAAATGAAAATTCACAGAACTTCCTGTAGGAAAAAAAGGACGTCCATTATTACCGCAGGAGATTCCAATCCTCTTTGAATTTCTGATAAATTAGAAAACAGATTAAGGACTTACAGAATTAAATAATTGGGTTGTTCAAATCCTTAAATTATTTAAGTGAAATTTACATAAATTTAAAGAATTCAGCAAACGCTTTAAGTTAATTAATTTGAAATTATGTAAAAATAATTATTTTGGTGAATCACTTTGTTCATTTACCTTACTCGGGATTCTACAAAGTAGATATTCATGCCACTTTCTGGTCCTGCCACACGTACCTCTCAGCCTCCCATAGCAGGACTCTTGGTTCTACATCTTGGATATTATCCGCATCCTGGTGTTTCCCCTGATGAAAATTATTTATTACTTTATTTATTTGAACACAGCCTGCCGGAAAGGCATGGACTAGAAAAACAAACCTGTGACTTTGCCCAAAGTGAGGGACCTGACAGCCCTGAACTCAACCTCGGAGGAGAAGTTATAACTGAGTCCAAGGTGTTGATCCATCTGCAGGAAAAGAGAAAACAAAGAGGCATCAGCAGAAGTCCGCATGTCCAGGACATAAAACACTCCCATATGAAACAGCTTTGAAAACACACGCAGGGGAGAGCCCTCTCTGGGACTTTCTCTCTGGAGAGATGAGAAATGTCTCACTAATTCTCCCACAATGCACTTAAAATACCCGTTTCTTTACTCTTGGTGAAATAAAGGCTTTCACACAAGTCTCCTCCCTGGGAAATTCTGTACAGCTTTTGACAGGTATTTATCTCCCCACTGAGAGTTTCTCACCAAATTCTTTGCTGCAAACAAGCAAACAAATGAAGCCTTTCAAGAATGCTCGCCGTGCAGGATTAACATTAAAAGGAAAGCAGGCATTCATTCCCAATCTCTCCCCCCTTCTCCCCATTTGGTCTTTAAAACCATTACCGCCTCCTTTGCTCCAACCATTCTGACCTGGCCTCATTCGTGGGTGCCCTGGGGGATTTTCCTGAGTGCATATTTCAGTTTGACAAAAGGTTTGACCCTGGGGAGGGGAGGCTAGCCGAACAGCTGCCGTCAACATGAACAGATGATAATCCCATTTTGCAGATGAGTGAAAGCCACGAGGGAGATTCTTTGGGACTTTATCTCTAGGGTCATTCTTTAGGGAACCCTCCTTTCCACACACATTGTTAATTCCAGTTCCATCTCTTTGTTCTCCTCCCCATTTCAAGGCATCGTTTCCCATCCATCCCCAGGTTTTTTCTGTCTAGTCAAACCCTACCAGTTTCTTCCCGGCTCTACTCTGAATATTCATATGATGTTATCCCTGGGAAGGATCCTTGTAACATATCACTGTTCATCTGTAGGAAGAGGAGACTAAGACCCCGTCGGCTGCATGCCCGTCCCCTGATCAGGACACATACCCAGCCCTCCCAGCTCCCTCCACCAGGACCTCCTTCTGCACCCACGGCTGCTCAGTGACCCTCTTCCAGGACTCTGGGTCCTGCGGTGGTTTCTGTTGTGAAGGAAGTCAGTGGCTGTGACTTGTGATTATATGGTTTATTTCTTTTTCACTCATGAGATTATGCTTTAATAATACTTGTTATTTATTGAAGACTCGGTATGTATGATACACCATACTAAAGTATCCTTCAAAATGCATTCTTCCCTATAATACTGTGAAACAGACATTATTACCCCTGTATTTCAGATGGTGGAACTGATGTCACAGAGATCACAAACTTGGGCAAGGCCACACAGCATCACACAGCAGTGTCCCCTCAGCATGTGGCCTGCCAACCACACAGTATGGAGTTTGCTTCACTTGTCCATACCTCTCTAGATGCTTGAGCAGCTTGTAGACAATCACTGTGTGTTCTTATTTCTGAATTTCTACAAAATTCATTCAACAAATGTTTGAGCACCTTCTATGTGCCAGATACTGTTCTAAGTGTTCCCAGAGTCCACCTCCTCCCGGAAGCTTTCCTTGATGCCTTGGTGAGATTAATTGATCCTGTTCTCTGTTTCATGGTGCCTTTTTATTTTTTTCTACCTCTAAACTTGCATTTAAGATGCTGTATTTTATTTTATTTTTTATTTATTTATTTATTTTTGGTACGTGGGCCTCTCACTGTTGTGGCCTCTCCCGTTGAGGAGCACAGGCTCCGGACACGCATGCTCAGCGGCCATGGCTCACGGGCCCAGCCGCTCCTCGGCACGTGGGATCTTCCGGGACCAGGGCACGAGCCCGTGTCCCCTGCATCGGCAGGCGGACTCTCAACCACTGCGCCACCGGGGAAGCCCTAAGATGCTGTATTTTAATGATCTGCTCGCTCGCTCTCTCTCTCTCTCTCTCTCTCTCTCTCTCTCTCTCTCCTCTCTCTCTCTCCCTCATTTTTCCCCACTAAACTATTGGCTCTTCGAGGACATCTTATTGATATATGTTTTCTGTAGGTCCTACTATAAAAAATGGGAAAGTAACTCCAAAGATAGGTTTGTTGAGTGAATAAACGAACATCCTGTACTGATTCCCTTTCTATCTTTTGGGCTGTGAAGACAGCATCCATCACAACATCAGGATGCCTCTGGCTGCCCTGGTGGCCTCCACACCTTTATACAACATAGGGTTTTTCATACCCATGGTCCTCACTTGCAATCTATTTAATGCCCAGATTCAGTCCTTGCCCTGAGGGAGTTTTCTCTCTGCCTTATCTCAGAGCTCTCAGCTACACTCTGGAACCGTCTCTTCCAGCAAGGGGCAGGGTGCCTCTTCTCATGTTTTGTTGCCCAGGTTGGAGAGGAGGCTAAAGTGAGTGGGAATTCTCTGCTGAGTGGAGAGCAGTAGAAGGGTTCCTAGAACTGAAAGTTGAGCTGAGATTCCTCTAGCTTCTGCCTCTCACCTCCTCCCCAGGCTCCAAAGGATCAATTTCCTATGCAAGTGATTCATTCCCTCAACACTGTCCCGCTTGGAAGAGCTAATTGTTCTAGTATATGAGTCATTCTTGTCCTACTGTTCTGCTTTGTGGGAACTTACCTGGTCCTTTCTACTTTAACCAGATGACAGATAAGGGGGAGAAGGAGGTGAATGACACTTAATCAAAGGATTATTTTTTTAATAAGTATTTATAAAGGTTTGGAGATGAAGGTAGGATGACTCAAAGAAGGCTTGAGATAGTTGGGGAATGGATTCCAGCCCTGACGTGGAGTGAGGGCACCTGAGTGCACCTGAGGGCACCCTTAGTACTGACTCAGGTGCTGGGTTACCCATTTGAAAAGCTTAGCAAATGAACAGGGCAAAAGCGAAAAAAGTGGGGGGTTGTACCACAAATATTTATTTCTAGGACCTCAATCTTTATGATAGGGGCTAGGCAATCACTGAAGTCTTCAATGAGAAATACATTATTATGTTATATTCCCTTATGTTTATTTTATGCTTTAGGATTGCTTTTCTTTTTAACTGCTCTTGGTGAGGTGGTGAGGGAGTGAAGTACCACAGTCCTTTAAACTTTAGGGTGCCTAAAATTTGTAATCTGGTCTCGAGAAGCTTTGTTAATCTCAGAATCAAGGGTGCCCAGTGGTCTTGTCAAGTCATTAAATGAGATGAAAAAAGGAGGGAAATTGAACAAATCTTTTTTTGTGAGCCCTAGACGCCAAACTTTGTGCTTGGTCTTTTGGTTATGCTCTTTCACAGAAACTTTACCAGAACCGACTGAGCTCAGCTGCATTTGCACCCCAGCCCATTCCCACAACACTCAAACTTTTTTCATAGATAAATAGACTGAACCTCAGAAAGGTGCATAACCCATCTAAGATCCCAGAGCATAAGTGATGGAGCTGGGATTTACACCCAAGCCTGCCCCACACTAGGGATCCCTCTCTTGATCTCAGGGTCTTCACCTCTCAAAGGAAGACATTAACTCCATGGATTGAAAATGCTGGGCCTCCTCCTTCTTTACAGCTCATAAGTATGCTAGCATTTTGGTAACCTGGGTTAATCTGTTTAATGATATTAATATATTTTAAGTAGGGACCCTGTAGATTTTACCTCCACCACCAGGGCACGGGTCGGGGCACCTGAGCCTTAGAAACCACTGGCCAAATGACAATTCTCAAATCATCACCAGGATTTCTCACTCTTGCCTGCAGCCCTGGTCCCCTAAGGACTCCTTCCTAGAGTCACACAGAGCAGAGAGGAGAAGGACTAGCAACTCAAGACTATACCTTGTGGGAGGGTCTGTTCTTAGCTACTGGAGGCCTCTGGCTGGCTGAGTATATGCTAACCATCTGCCCTCTCTTTATAACTGGTTCTGAGTAATGCCTGAGACTGAGATGGAACAGTAGCTTACCCCTTTCTGTTTTTACTAAATAGCTTGCTCCTTTTTTTCTTCTTATTTTTTTGTTGTGGTTTTGGTTTTTGTTGTTGTTGCTTTTTAAATTTGGCTGCGCAAGCCATACGGGATCTTAGTTCCCCAACCAGGGACTGAACCTGCGCCCTCGACAGTGAAAGCACAGGGTCCTAACCACTGGATCGCCAGGGAAGGCTTGTTCTAAGTTGGGAGGAAGGAGAAGAGATAGGGCAAGGGGGGGTGGGGGGGTGGGAGTGTCACAGAGACAAGTATGTCATGTGACTATGTCAATAAATTGATTTAAAGTTAAAAAACAAAGAAACTCTCTGTCTCCATTTTTTTCTGCGACTTCTGTGCTTTGGAAATGGTATGTCTTCCACCGATATGTGCTTATCATTGACTATTGACTGATTGGTGGGAACCCTTGAGATGGAGAAGAGAAGGGAGTACCCATTGTTCTCTCACTGACCTATTTGTGCCTTCTGTTTGTGGAAAGAAGACAGGAAATAGAAAGAAAAAGAGAAGGGGTCATATATGCAAATGCCCACCAGCATGCAGCCTAGATGTCCCGTCAAGGCCTCAGTCAAGACGTGTTCAAAAAAGATGTCATCATTTCCACCTCCTTTGTCCTCTAATCTGGCCTCAACCCAAAGACTTTTAACTCTTATTTCAAGAGTCAATACTAGAGGTGAGTCCATTAAATTATAATCATTCAGGAACGGTGATTGTGTCCTATATTTGCCAATGTTCCTGAACTTCCCCCCAATCAAAAAATGAATATTCAGTCTTGACTTATCCCATAATCCATATCCAGACAGTCACCTAAGGCTACTGACATTCCTTCCAGACCTTTCTCAAGTCTTCCTCTCATTGGCTACCCCACTGCACTAGTTGAGGCCCTTCTCTTCTCTTCCTGCCTGGTCTCCGTCCTATATATCTCATGGCTCCCAAATGTGTACTTCCATGGAGCAATCACCGTGAGCCTCTGGAAACAAAAGGCTACCCATGCTACTTTCCCTGCCTAAAATCCAGTGGTTTCCCTTCCCCTCTCCACAGGGCTAATTTAATCTTCTCCACATAAGCCTTGTGGAATTAATTCACCTAGGTCAAAAATATTTATTAAGGACCTGCTATATGTAAGAAACTGATTGATAAATTGGGGGTTCCATGGTAATGAAAATAAACAAGAATCCCTGGCCTCATGAAGCTTACATTCTAGAGGAGAGAGACAGGACAAGAAATTAGATAAATAGATATGTTGTACTGGATGCTAGATAGTGCTTAAGTGGTTTAGGATTGAAGTCAAGGAGCTGGATTGCTGTATTAAATAAGGCACCCAAAGATGACATCCTTGAGTCAAATTTTGAGTGAAGTCCTGAGGAAGTACAAGTACAGGTAGAGCAATGTAGATACATGAACAATCGTGTTCTAGGCAAAGCAAACTCAAGCATATTCAAGAGCTCTGGAAATAGCAAGCAGGCCAGAGTGGCCTGAGTGGAGTTACAGAGGGGACAGGAATAGGTGAGATCAGAGAAGTCACAGCAGGAAGCGAGCAAGGTGTGTGCAGTCATGGAGGTGCTCTTGAGCCACTGCAAGATCTTTGGCTTTACTCTGCATAAGAAAGGAAACCATGCCACATAGCACAGGGAGATCAGCTCGGTGCTTTTTGACCACCTAGAGGGGTGGGATAGGGAGGGTGGGAGGGAGGGAGACGCAAGAGGGAAGATATATGGGAACATATGTATACGTTTAACTGATTCACTTTGTTGTAAAGCAGAAACTAACGCACCACTGTAAAACAGTTATACTCCGATAAAGATGTTAAAAAGAAAAAAAAGGAAACCATGGAAGGGGTCTGGACAGAAGAGTTTCACCATCTGACTAATGTTTTAATAGGATCACTCTGGGTTGCTGTGTTCAGAAGAGGATATAGGGGAATGAAAAGAGGCGCACGGGTATGTCAATTAAAGGCAACTCATGTGATCCAGCAATCCCATTCCCAGACAAATATCCAGAGAAAACTCTAATAAGAAAACGTACATGAACCCCAATGCTCATAACAGTACTATCTGCAATAGCCAGGACAGGGAAGCAGTCGAAGTGTACATCGACAGGTGAACAGATAAAGAAGATATGATATATACATACAATGTAATATTACCCAGCCATAAAAAAGAATGAAATAATGTCATTTGCAGTAACATGGATGGACCTAGAGATTATCAAACTAAGTGAAGTAAACCAGACAAAGACAGATGTCATATGATATCACTCATATGTGTAATCTAAAAAATGATACAGATGAACTTATTTATGAAACAGAAACAGACTCACAGACATAGAGAACAAACTTACAGTTACCAAAGGGGAAAGGGAGTGGGGGAGGGATAAATTGGGAGGTTGAGATTAACATAAACACACTACTATATATAAACTAGATAAACAACAAGGTCCTGCTGTAGAGCACAGGGAACTCTACTCAATATCCTGTAATAAACCATCATGGAAAAGCATCTATACAAAAGAAAAGGTCACTGTGTCAAATGCCAGTGAAAGACAAATGAGGAAAAGACCATTGGATCCGGTCAGGTCCGGCCACTGCTCTCTTGAGAAGTGCGATTTTGTGGCCGCTCAGTGACAAACCTTCATTGGGTAGGTTTAAGAAAAAGGAGGAGGAAATTTGGAGAACAAGCCTATAATCAACATTTCCAAGGAATTGGGCAATAAACTGAAAGAGAAAATGGGGCAGTGCATGGAGTCAGATAAGGAGTGAGTTTTCCTTCCCTCCTGACACTGTACTTTTTGGTTCATGTTTTTGGTTTTCTTTAATGCCCGTAATACGTGCATGCCTTATGCTTTGGGAAGCCATTAAGTAGAGGTGGAAAAATGCTGTAAAGCAAGGTGAGGACGGTAATGATGCAGTGATACTCTCCACTAGGTATGAGATCTGGCCCACAAGTGATTGGCCAGGTCTTCGCTAGAGCCATTAGCTGTTCGTTTTCAGCAACAGGAGGGAAAGGGGTGCACGGACACAGATGGAAGTAGGTGGAGAAATGTGCTGAGAGCGTGTGGATGTTCTCTTCTGAATGCTACATTCTTTCACAGAAAGAAGGAAGTGAAGTCATCTACCAAGAGTGGAGATTGAATTGCAATTGTCAGCGGTCTAAGGAGAGAGAGGGAAAGTTTAAAATTGCCATCTAGGAGATCAGGAGGATGGATGAATTAACAAAGACTAAGGGGTGATTTCTGGGCAGATTTAAGAGCTCACCTGAGGTCATGATTCTAAAGGGGGATGGTCTGGACTCTGCCCATTTTCTATTGCGATCCACTATTGCCTGATGCTCCTCTTTATACCAAGACCCCGGGAATTCTATGGAGTGCCTGACACGCACTCTGCTCTTTCAGACAGCTTTGCAGGGGCTCACTGGGACCCTCTGCCTCTTTTTCTTCCCCACCCAGCCAATTCGAAATCAACGTCAAGACTCAATTTACTCCTAACTTCCTCCAGAATGTAAGTACTGTTGATCTTTGGACAACATGTGTTTGAACTGTGCAGGTCCACTTATATGAGGAATTTTTTCAACAGTACATATTATACAACAGTACTACGGGATCCTCCATGGGTTGAATCCACAGATGGGGAACTGTGGATGCAGAGGAACTGAAGACAGTGAGGGCCACCTATAAGTTATACTCAAGTTTTTGACTGGGTGGGGGGTCGGTGCTCCTAACCTCCCCTCCTTGTTGTTCAGGGTTACCCGTACTGATGCCCAGATGAGGTGGGTCCCCTCATCCATGCTCCTGTATCACCTGTACACACACCTCCCACAGTCTTTACCCATCCCTTGTGATTTCCTCATTATGCTACAGTTCAGGGGTTATCAAAACTGAACAGTTATCAGCATCACCTGTTCCGCCTCTCCCCCCTCTCCCCACAAAAGTTTCTGATTACGTAGATCTGATGTGGAGCCCAAGACTTAGTATTTCTTACAAGGTCCCAAGTGATACTGATGCTGATGAGGGGGATGCACTCTGAGGACCACTATTCTAATTCTCCAAAGGCTAGGGCTGAGTGTGGTTTTTACCTGTCCCCAGAACTTGGCTGCACAGTTGGCTTGGGGTCGAAGCTCAGAAAAGTTGTATTGAGCACCAAAGGCACATTTGGCTGAATGAGAAGAAGGGAAGTAAGGTACCTGAATGGTAAACACTCTGCCCTCTCGGTTAATCTTCAGGTGGTGCAGTCTTCTGTTGGCAAAGTTCTCTGTATCGATGGTGAATACATGGGTTTCTTCCTTGCTTAGCTGGTAGCGAACTTGTAAGCTCCCTGGAGAGACAAACATTAGACATTAGAATTAAAGATACGAGCCATAAATGCAAAAATATGATCAGATTGTCTTTTAATTGATTGTGACTGTTTTCTAGGGACCTATGTCTCAATCTTTTCATTATTCACATTTTTAAAAGGTATGACATATCTTGTGACTATAGCATCTAGGTCCATATTAAAAATCCTGAGTATAGCTGAAATACTTTTGTATGTGCATGTGTGTGCGTGTATGTGTGCGTGTGTTATCAGAAACCAAAATACCAGTTTGGAAAATAAAACAACCACAAGTCTATTTTGTAAGTGGATTGTGAAAACTTTAATAAGATAAAATCTTTTCCCACGCTCTTTTCAATTCCTACCATTTCCTAGAACTCCCTTCATTGGGGGTGTATTTTCTCACTTAAAAACTAATCATAGCTCCCTAGCAGTAGCATATTTGGTGCAGAGACGAGCTCAGGCATGGGGCAAGAGGCCTGCCAGGGGAAGGGAAAGGGCCCATCCTGTGAACTAGTGGGATGGTGGCTGGCATGCTCTTTCCGGCTCCTTCTATTTCTAAGAACTTGGGTTCCTAATATATAATTCAACCCAATAAAATAAATCAGCGTGTGATAATTATGTGTCAGGCATGGTGATAAGGACCACATTCCTTGAAGTTATTTGGGACTCTCTTACCATACCACTGTGTGGGTCATTCATACACACATTCTCTATGTACCTATCCATTTTAGAAATCACTTCCATTTTATACATCTTTACCAACACCTGCCTAGCAACCATCCATCTCAGATGTCAGTAATCTCAACCAGGACCCTGTCAGGGTATTTATTCCATATCTTCCCCAGCATTCCAGTTTAGGTCTAAAACACCTCAACCATTTCTTCTAGAGCTCTGCAGATATTGATCTCACCTTCTTAGGAGGTTTGATGCAATCAGTGACTCCCTAAGTACCCTAAGAAGAGCTCCCGAAACCTCTTGCTAACTCATTGTCACACAGCTCCTAGGAGGAGAAAGTCAACCCATGGCTTTTCAATATAAGTTTGACACCATTAAGGGCTGACTCCAGTCTTATAGGAGGCACTGGGGTGAGACGGTGACAGTCAGGGCCAGAGGCTCATTGATCACCTTCCCCTCAGCTTTGTATTCAGCTGCTTGGTCAGTGAGCAAAGAGACACGTCTCTCCTTCTAGTGTATATTCTGGTGTCATGAGGTTACTGTCAGCTTCTTGGATGGCATTACCCGGGACCCCAAAAAGTTCATTGTCCTAAAGCCCTCTTCTATCTCCTTTTTATGATTCATCTCTCTGCTTCCATTTCCTCCCTAGAGGCTCCCACCACTACCTTTGCATCCAAAAGTGTTTAACATAATGGTAAACTTTGCAAGTTTATAGTCCAATAGACAGGGAACTGACAGAGGGAAGATGCTCTGAATCTAAACAACAACAACAACAACAAAAGGATGGTCTTAGACAGGTGTTCACTACAATTTATTCAGGGAACTATAATGTATCCCCTCCTGTGTGTTCTCCATTTCTTTTTTTTTTTTTTTTCTGTTAGCATATGTTGACATTGCTACATTATAAAGGGCATGCATCTGCGGGTGTGTGAATATGGGCTGAAATAAGATGTTCACAGCGTGGAAATTAGAAATTGATTTGAGCCCCAGTTAAGACTTTTCCAAATATGCTTCTGGAATAAACATACATATAATGGAATGACCTTTGGTCACCGGCAACTATGCTATAAAAGTTTTAATGGCTCTTATTAATATTGGAGCACTCTAGCTGTATCTAGCCTCACTTTTTTAGGTCTCCAGGCAAAACCCATATCGTCATTTTTAGAACTATGCAACAGGTATTATCAATGTCCTTTAAAAAAATGTCGAAGAGAAACCTGATTCCAAAAAAAAAAATTGTATTTAAACACAATGATAAGGAATCTATTTTAAATCAAAGAGGATGTAGTCACACTCTGTTAAACTTCCTTGCTACTTTCTGGACAAAATTACCACCCCTCAGCTTCTATTATGCTTGAGTTCCTGCTTATGACTCCTCTTTCATCTAGAACAGTTTTTTGTTCCTTCCTGCATTTGATTGATGAAGGAACAGAGGTGCAGGGAGGCAAAACTTTTCAGCATTCATAGTAAGTGATGGACTCAGAAACAAAATCTAGTTCTCTCGAAAGAGCATGGTTTTCCCATGGAACACAGGGTTCCATGTGTTCGTCTCAGCCAAGAACGGTCTTCCACTTAGACTCTTCCCTTTAAGCTTATTCCTACCCAAACTCCAAAAGTAAGCACCGGGTTACCTCTTCCAGGAAGCCTTACCTGGCTTCTCCAAGGTGCCCTCTTCTGCTCCTATAGATCCTGTGCTCACTTCTAGCCTAACATGTATTGGGTTGTGCTGTCTATTTACTTGCTTATTGCCCCTTCCTTCTTTCCTTCCCTCCCTCCCTCCTTCCTTCCTTCCTTCTTTCCTTTCATTCTTTTCAAAACAACATAAATCGATTGTGTCAAATTCTGGAGGCTAGAAGTCTGAACTGTTCTCTCAAAGGCTCTAGGCATGGCTTCTCCCTGTGTTTCTCTGATAGACCTATATTCAAAGCTGCTTTAATACTCTACAAATGATAACTATATTCCTTTTAGTAAACCATTTTACTATTTATATTCTTCTTGACAGTCACCTTCTCATGAGAAGATGAAAATTATGGACTAGAAACTCGGAATTGGAAATTCCAACTATATATCTAGTTCAGCGTCTCGATTTGGGCCTTAGGAGAAAGATTCTCACACCTCATTTTTTTCAAGAACATCACTTTGTTGTGTTTTACGTGTTCCCACTTTGCCAGTTTTCCTACACTAGTCTGTCTTCCATACTGTCTTTAGTGTGAGTATTCTAACACAGACTTACTTGGCCATGTGATTCCACTGCTTAAAAAATTCCAAGGCTCCTTAATTTTACATGAAACATTCCAACTGCTTAGCCTGACATGCAAAGTCCTTTTCTTACCTTCCAACTTTATCACATACATATTTTTCATAACTGAAACACAACTGAACTATCCCAAATAACACTCCCCAAATGATGCTCCTCCTTTTGCCTTTGTGCACTTTCTCTTCTTCTGGGACCACCCCTGCCTCCTTATCTCTATGACAACCACTTCTCCTTCATTAAGACCCACCTGATGTGACCTAGGTCTCCACTTGCTCCCAAAACTGATAGTATCTTTCCTTCCTATATTGTCACTGTGCTCACTTTTAGTAACAACCTCAGTGTATCATGCTTTGCTTGTCTTTCTCCTTGAACGTAAGCTTCTCTAGGAGGAACAGGCGCTCATTCATCTTTGCGTCTATAGAGAATAACACAGGGTGTGCTATCTCAAGTTGCCAAAAGGCATTTGTTGAATAAAATGGCCACTCTGGAGAATGTTATTACCACTTCATTGACATTATAAACTAGCAATTATTCAATGTCTACTGTGTGTCAGATACTAAATTAACAAATAGTTATAATGTTATAACTCTACCTTTAAGGAGTTCATAATCTGAAGCAGGCAAAAGCAAGGTCATACTTGTCTGCTTATATGCCTACCATGTATTGGGTTATTTATTTATTTATTTATTTTAACATCTTTATTGGAGTATAATTGCTTTACTATGGTGTGTTAGTTTCTGCTGTATGACGAAGTTAATCAGCTATACATATACATTAGGTTTTTAATCTGGTACTAAAGATATTTTTTATCAGATTCTCAGATTAGAAAGTAGAATTTCAGTGGAGTAAAATGCTCTACAAGTAAAACATAATAATAAAAATAATAGTAATGATATTCATAATGAAATGGGATTCAAACCCAGGAGTATAGAACTTTAAAGCGTATGTTCCTCCCACTAGATCATGTTGCCTCCGAAGACATGTCTGGTCAAATAGATAGTTGATGAATAGAGAGGTGGATGGTTGGGCAAAGGGAAAGGTAAGTGATTTGATAGACAATATAGATACATGTTTTGTGAATTCAAAAGAGTGAAGACAATGAGAAGTTACAGGGTTGAGGTCATGAGAAACAGTGTTTCAGAGAAAGAAATTTATTGAAGAAGGTAGAACTGAATTAGGCAATAAAGAAAAAAAACAGTACTATGCTTATGTAGCTGTAGAGATATAAGCAGAGCAATGTGTCTGAATGTTACCATGCTTGAAGTATAGACCCATAGGCCAGTAGGGCTGATGAGAACCTTGGCACATATTCACCCAACCAACTTCCTCATTTTGAAAGATGGAAAAACTAAAACCCTAGAACTTGGAAGAGAGCGGTAATAAAGATAGAATCCACATGCAGAAGGCTTGTATTAGAAGGACAAAGAATTTGGACTTATTCTTGTAAAGAGGGACCCCATAAAGGGCTCTAAACACACTGTGACTGGGCTGATTTATATGAAGTGATATTTAAAGAAAATTAGCCTGGGTACCCAGTGTCCATGTCATATCTAAAAGGGAAGACAAATATACCAGCTCCCACAAACATCAATGGAAAAACCCATGAGGTGCTGGAGTACCACTATGGAACAGGAGTCCATTCTTATATTTCTGTTAATAGCGCATGTCAGTTTCTTGCTTTATCATTTGACTTTGAAAGAAGGAGCTCTTTTACATGTTGATTCCCATCCAACCCTCATCAGTTAACATCAATTACAGACTTATGCAGCTTCCTATGCAGCCTTTAGTGTCCGCTAACCAGATCATCCTTACCAACTAGCTCCTCTTCTATCTTCATGGCCGGATCCATCCTCTGGTTGCTTAGGCCAAAACTCTAGGAGTCATTCTTACTTTGTTCATTTCCTCTACCAGGTACACATGCTACACATCCAAGTCATCAGCAGCTCTCTGGTCTCTACAAAGTAAATCCTGCATCTCTACACCTCTTTCCAGCTCAGCCACCACACCGTCATCCATCTATCACCACCTCTCACCTGGGCCATTGTAACACATCTGAACTGACTTCCCAGATTCTAGTCTTAACTCGCTTTTCCCTCACACCCCTCCATTCTATACACAGAAGTCAAAATAAGCTTTTTAAAGGGTAAATCTGATGTCATTAATTAAAATGTTTTAATGACACCCCAATGCACTTAGAATACAATCCAAATTCTTTCTCTAAGGTCCTACATGAGCTTATTTCATTCCACACTTGCCCTCATTCACTAAACTCCAGCTACCGTTGACCTACTTTGTGTTCCCCTAACGTGCCGAGTCCACACCTGCCTTAGAGTCTTTACAGCTGCTTTTCTCTCCAAGTGGAAGGTTCCTCTTACAGATATTTGCCAGAAATCCCCTCCTTATTCATGGGCCAAGTGTGACCCATGCACTGATGCATCATGTATCCATGTATCCCTACCTCAATACCTCCTCCTAACAATGTTTTCTAAACTGTTAGTCATGATTGATTAGTACATCATGGAATCAGTATCAGAATTCAGTATCTGTTATTACTAACTGCAGCCTCTCTGTAATTCCAGTTATAAGCATTTCGCTCTCTGACTGCAATCTTCTCCTTTTCGGGTTCCCTGCATCTAATCCCTGGATTCCCACAATCCTTTTTCTTTCTTTTTTCTTTTTTTTAAATTGAACTATAGTTGGTTTACAATGTTGTGTTAGTTTCAAGTGTACAGCAAAGTGATATATATATATATGTATATATATATATATATATATATATTCTTTTTCAGATTCTTTTCCCATATAGGTTATGACAGAATATTGAGTAGAGTTCCCTGTGCTACACAGTAGGTCCTTGTTGGTTATCTATTTTATATACAGTGGTGTGTATATGTTAATTCCAAACTCCTCATTTATCCCTCCTCCCCTTCCTCTTTGGTAACCATAAAGTTGTTTTCTCTGTCTGAGTCTATATTTGTTTCATAGATTTCATTTATATAAGTTTTTCAGATTCTACATATAAGTGACATCATATGATATTTGTCTTTCTCCATCTGACTTACTTCACTTAGTATGATAATCTCCAGGTCCATCCACGTTGCTCCAAATGGCATTATTTCATTCTTTTTATGGCTAATAGTCCACTGTATATATGTACCATATATTCTTTATCCATTCATTTGTCAATGGACATTTAGGTTGCTTCCATGTCTTGGCTATTGGAAACAGTGTTGCAATGAACATTGGGGTGCATGTATCTTTTTGAATTATACTTTTCTCTGGATATATGCTCAGGAGTGGGATTGCTTGATTATGTGGTAACAAAGAAAATGGGCAGAAGATCTAAATAGACATTTCTCCAAATAAGAATACAGACAGCCAACAGGAACATGGACAAAACTACAATGAAGTATCACATCACACTGGTCAGAATGGCCATCACTAAAAAGTCTACAAATAGTAAATGCTGGAGATGGTATGGAGAGAAGGGAACCCTCCTACACAGTTGGTGGGAATGTAAATTGGTGCGGCCACTATGGAGAAAAGTATGGAGGTTCTCACCTGTTTGAAGACATCACTCAAGCAATACTCCCTTTCTTTACAATTTTTCTTCCTCTCTATGTCATCATTCCCATTAGCATTTTTTTCCAGTTTCAGTGGAATAAAAGGAAACTTCTTCAACGTTCTTAATGTTAGCTATGACCATATTTCTCTGCTTTCTTCTTGCTTATGATGCAACTCCTGAGGCATCATGTTATACTTCCTGAATCCTATTGCTCTTTTCCATTTGCTTTTAAACTCTTTCCAGTAAGATTTTACCCCAGGGTCTCCATCAAAACTTCTATTGCCAAATCATCAATGACTTTCATGTTGCTAAATCCAATTTTCCGTTCATGAACTCCAATTTATTCTCACCAGCCTTGTACCCAAACACTCTCTTCTCTTTTATAAAACTTTTCTATTGCCTTTGAGAACATTAGTCTCTCCTAATTGTCTTCCCACTTCACTGGCCCCTCCTTTTCCCTCATTTCTGGGTCCACTATTTCTCCCTGTCCTCTTAAAGCTGCAGTCCCTGGGCTCAGGCTGTGGTCTTCTCTACCAACACTCACTGCCTTGACAATCTCATCTAGTGTTATGGCTCCAAATACCATCTTTGTGGTTTCTTAGGGCTACTGTAGCACATTGCTCTGGATGCTACAAGTTTGAAATCAAAGTCTCAGCAGGTCCATATTTCTGCCAAATGTTCTAGGGGAAAATCTTTCCTTGTCTCCTCCTAGTTTCTGGTAGCTCTTGGCAATCCTTGGTGTTCCTTGGCCTGCAGCTGCATCATTCCAATCTCCGCCTCTACTGTCATGTTACATGGCCTTCATCCCTCTGTGTGTCTCTACGTGTTTCTGAGTCTCTGTATCCTTATCTCCCTCTTCTTATAAGGACACCAGTGATTGGATTCAGGGTACACTCTAATCCAGCATGACTTCATCTTAACTAATTATATCTGTTAAGACTCTATTTCCAAATAAGTTCACATTCTGAGGTTCTGGGTGGACATCAGTTTTGGGGGGACACAGTTGAACCTGGTATGCTATCTAAATGCAGACCAGGGCTTTCCTGGTGGCGCAGTGGTTGAGAGTCTGCCTGCCGATGCAGGAGACGTGGGTTTGTGCCCTGGTCCAGGAAGATCCCACGTGCCGCGGAGCGGCTGGGCCCGTGAGCCATGGCCGCTGAGCCTGCGCGTCTGGAGCCTGTGCTCTGCAACCGGAGAGGCCACAACAGTGAGAGGCCTGCGTACGGCAAAAAAAAAAAAAAAAAAAAAAGCAGAACAATATCCAAATTTATACCTCCTCCAGCCTGGTCTTCTGCCCTCAACTCCAGACTCCTCTGTTTAATTATCTCTCTTCTTGGTTGGCTAATAGGCACCTCAAACTTAATATGCCCAGGACTGAACTCATGACCTCTTCCAAACCCGTTCTTTCTATGACTCTTCCCAACTTAAGCACCGACAATCCTATACATACAGGTGCTCAGCCAAAAAATCTTGGATTCCTCTCTGGTGTCTTTTTCTCATACCTTATGTCCAATAGGGCATGACATAGTTTGGTCCCCCACCCTTCAAAATATATCCTGAGTCTCACCACTTCTTTGACTCCCCACCAATTCCACTATTACCAACCAATCAACTCAACCAGTCAACCAACATTTCTAACCCAGACTGTTTCAATAGCCTCCTAACTCCTTTTCTTCTATTCTAACCCCTTGTAGTCTATTCTCCCCAGAGCATCTCAAGCAATCCTGTTAATGCATAAAGAAGACCAACCACTCCCCTGCTCCAAGTCTTCCAGTGGGTCTCCATCTTTCCCAGTGTAGAAGGCAACATCTTTGTTTTTCTTTTTTGAAATATAGTTAATTTACAATGTTGCATTAATTTCAGGTGTACAGCAAAATGATTCATATACATATATATATAAGTATATAAATTTAATTCTTTTAAAGATTATTTTCCACTACATATTACAAGGCATTGAACACTGAATGTAGTTCCCTGTGCTACACAGTAGGTCATTGTTGTTTATCAATTTTATATAGAGTAGTGTATGTATGTTAATCCCTAACTCATAATTTATACCTCCCTGCCCTTTCCTTATTTTTTAGTAACCATAAGTTTGTTTTCTATGTCTGTGAGTTTATTTCTGTTTTAATAAGAAAAAGAGAGTAAATAAGTTCATTTGTATCTTTTTTTGTACATATAAGTGATATTATATGGTGTTTGTATTTCTCTGTCTGACCTTACTTCACTTAGTATGATAATCTCTAGGTTCATCCATGTTGCTGCAAATGGCATTGTTTCATTCCTTTTTATGGCTGAGTAATATTCCATTGTATATATGTACCACACCTTCTTTATCCATTCATCTGTCAATGGACACTTAGGTTGCTTCCATGCCTGGGCTACTGTAAACAGTGCTGCTATGAACATTGGGGTGCACGTATCTTTTCAAAATTAGAATTTTTGTCTTTTCCAGATATATGCCTAGCTAGAAGGCAGAATCTTTGTTGCAATTATAAGGTCCTAAGGTCTTCATTACCTCTGTCTCCTCACCATCTACTACATTCCCCCTATCTCTGGGGCGCAGCCACAATGCTTTCCTTACCAGTTCCCAGAGAACAAGCACATCTCTGTTTCATACTTTGCATTTCCTGTTCTCTGTCTGCAATGATCTTCTCTGGGGACTGACAAGGCTCCTCCACCTCATCCCTGACTCCTTCACATCTTTGCTCAAATATCACTGGTTTCAAGAGTTCTTCTCTGATGACCATGTTAAAAACTGCAAGATCCTCGCCTCACTTGTATTATCTCTGATTCCTTTACCCTGCTCTCTTTTTTTTTCCCAATAGAGCTTATCATCTTGTAACATTTTGCTCCTTGTTACATTTATGACTTATTGCCTATCTCCCTCCATTAGAATGTATAAGGGCAGAGATTTAATAAAATAGAAGGATCTAGACCAGAAAACATAAATATGAGCCACCATATGTAGGGAAAATATTGTTTCAGACATACAAACTCGGGCTTCCCTGGTGGCGCAGTGGTTGAGAATCCGCCTGCCGATGCAGGAGACACGGGTTCGTGCCCTGGTCCGGGAAGATCCCACATGCCGCGGAGCAACTAAGCCCGTGAGCCATGGCCGCTAGGCCTGTGCGTCCGGAGCCTGTGCTCCGCAACGGGAGAGGCCACAACAGTGAGAGGTCCGCGTACCGCAAAAAAAAAAAAAAAAAAAGACATACAAACCCATGCTGAGTCACTATGTAAAAACATTTCTTACTGTATAATTTGGCCAGACATTGTCAAAAGGGCCTAGCCTTTCAAATAGCTATTTCTATAGTATTTATCACCAATCTACTCATTTATTAATTTGTACATTTTTCAATTTGTTCAGTGATTTTCATCCCCTATTTAAATTAAAAGCTCCATGGTAACAGAACTTTACCTGTATTTTTCCCTGGGAGATTCTCAGTGTCAAGAAAAATGCTTAGCATATAATTGGGTGGAAAGGGTTCAATAAATATTTATTGAAATTTTTAATAGAATGAATGAATGAACAGGTATTTTCAGTGATATATGAAATATATTCCCTTTATCTCATCCATGCTTAAACATATATAATGCAAGCAATTATTTAAGAGTTGATAACAATAATTTTAATAATTATCATTGTTATAGCTATAAATGTTAGCTATTGTTACTGTTATAAACAGTATTATTAAAATATCATTTATTGCCCATTTTGTTCTAGGGATTGTGTTAAATGCTTTTCCATATTTCATCTTTAGACCTCAAAAATATGTCATACACATTATTATTTTATGCTAATTGTACATATGAGGACAATTTAGTTTGTCTAACTTGGATGGACATTTAAATCTCAGCCATTTCACGCAGACCTTTCCTCTAACCTGATTGTGATCTGCATTTCCCATAACCTCACAAGCATGGAAGGGTAGCATCCACACTCTGCATCTCTTCCTTACACCCACATATGCAGATAAAGCATCTAATAAAACCCATTTAGATGAAGGCATATGTCTGTATGCTAATCCCGCTTAGTTAGACTTCACAGAGAAAACATAAAAAAACAATTTGTGGCCATTCTGAAGCCAAACTCAGTTGTCCAGAGCTTGTTCTCATATCACCACATGCACAACTGGATGCTAAATTTCATGAGATGTCTCCAAAAAAAACCCCAAAACAGAAAACAAAACAAAACAAAAACTGCATATTTTTAAGCTTCTTTGAAAAAAAGAAAGTTTACACTTAAAAGAATTGCACACTGCATGGAAGCTAAAGTCCATTATCATGGCAAAGTTAAACATTATGATTATCCTCCCGAGTTTCTGTCTTTGGCAAGGTGAGGACAGATTAGAACCAAAAAGAATCAGTTACCCTAAAGAAAATATTCTCAGCTCTTTGAGAATTTCTCATGAGTCAGCAGCTGCAATGCGCTGGGCATTCTCAGATCCACTCAGCTCTGATGGTTTTCTGGGGCTCGATTCCTTTCTTATTCAAAAACAACCTTGAAAACTCTCAGAGGAAGTCATAAACAGGTACAAAATCTTCCAGCCTATTTGGTGATGGGTTGTGGTTTACTCCATACAGCCTTATTCTAAGAACCTTCATAAGCAACAATTATCTTCTATTTTAGCCTTTCTGTTTTCGTTTGCACAAAATATTTCACAATCTCTTACTTTTAACTGAAAAGTCATTTGCATAGAAAAAGAGTCCCATTACTGGGAATAAATGCAGACCAACTATCCCTCATCCATGGCATTCTGTCCAGACCCACTGGTTCCCTATTACCTGCATCATGTAATGTCAGCCTTTTTTCAACAAAAGAAAAATACATAAAATTCTGAAATTAGGAGTTTAATTTGTATTTGTCAGTTGATATGTATGAATGAAACCAAACAAGTTCCTCTGGTTCAGGCTTGTCCTCTGAATTTAGTCTTTACAGCATGTGTAAAATGCACAGACCACAAAACTCCATAGGAGACACTGGCCAACGCTTTACGTGTTTGGAGATTTCATTGTGCTACTAAAGATCTGTTTTCCTTTCTTCTGAGACCCAATTAGAGTCCACTTCCATTTAAAAACTCTCTCCTCTTACTTGTGTATGATTTATGGGGTTTGAAAGCAATAGTCATTACAACTCAACGTCGTAATTAGTCTTTAAAGTATTCGGGATGAGGCGGCTTTGTAAATTTTGTTTCCTTTTTGTGATCGAATTGCTTTTGAATATAGAAGCTTTTGATCATGGCACTTACAATTTTACAATATTTGGAACTAAGGTTAGTTGTATGTGTTTTGAACATTTTTTTAAAGTTTTTGAGGACCACAGATCCTGACGATATAAAGTGATGCCAATTCACAGAAATACTGGGTCACGATTTGTGATTTGTTACCTAGTTGGTGACAGTGTCACTAAGGGTCACTACTTCCCTGTATCAAGGAGCTCCTGCTCATTTCTTTACATCTCCTGGGGCCCAGTGAAGAGCTGGCCAGAGCAGACCCTCTATCGACACATGGCAGATGAAAATCCAAGCCCCTCGATGAGCCAGGAATGGTGATATTGACACTGACCCAGGGAAGAAAGAGTCAGCCTTTCTCCCAAGACATGCACAGCCATTGGTGCAACCCAGAACAATAAAGCCATTACAATACTTTATTGGAAGAGAAATGCTGGGACAGGATATGCATATGACATAAAACAGAAAAAAAAAAAAAAATCACAGGAGGCTCGCCTGGGGTGTTAAACCCTGAATTGGAATCCTGAAGAACACATAAAAGTTAGGTACGTGGATGAGAGGAAAAAAGTGGGGTTTTCTAGAGGAAATAGCATGTCGAAGGTAGGGAGATGGAACAGAGGATGCACTGCATGTCTGGGGTTGGGCGGAAGGTAGGTGTCCCTGTGGAGAATAAATAGAAAGCAATACTTGATACAAAATTGGGATGTGAAACATAATCGTGTTTTTTAAGGAAACCACCACTTCTGTCAAGCCATGATGTTTTCCAACACATCATTTTGCTTTTTCCAAATGTTATTTATGAAGTTAATTCCAACAAGGACCTACTGTATAGCACCAGGAAGTATACTCAATATTTTGTAATAACCTATATGGGAAAGGAATCTGAAAAAGAATATATATATATATATATATATATATATATATATATATATATATATATGAATCACTTTGCTGTATACCTGAAACTAACACACATTGTAAATCAGCTATACTTCAATTTAAAAAATAACAGTTCATTTCAAAAGTGCTGTTCCGGATGACTACTCAAATACATTTTCTAAGGCTGTCATTCCAGGCAGTAGAGTGGGTCATGATTTGACCCACAGCATAAATGCATCCCTACAAGGAGCGGAGCCACACTGCTTTTCAGTAATCAGGTCTGAAAGTTACGTTCAGCATCTAACACCTTGTGCATCACTTAACAGAAGTGGTGAGGCAGCAGCGCTCAAAAAAAAGGTTGAGCATAGAATAACGTTGCTGTTGTGGTGCTGGTTGTTGCTGTTGTTAAGTTTTCAAGAAATGAAAGGTACAGCCTGGTCAGAGTCTGAGCTTCTGTGTTTTCCTCATGTCTGTCAGCCCTGTGCAGGCTACCAAGTGTGAGGATGGCCAAGCAGTTAGCGCTGGCTTCAGGTATTTCCATAAATTAAAATATAAATGTTGGTCAATTAGATATGATTTCTTAAGCATTTATGATTTAATTATTTATAAAATCATTAACAAAGAGTGTAACTAGCTCATGAATAACTTCAGGCACTTTTCACAACGCAAATTCATCAGGACAAAACCACAGAACCCTGTTTAATGGCACAGAAGCAAAACAGGTGGAGGTTTTTCTTGAGAGGAGGGGTTCCTCCAAGTCCGGCTGGTAGAGTCCCACCTGTTCCTAAATGAGGGTCCTGTCCGAGATGTTGTCCCCTCCTGATGCCTTATTCTGAGTCCAACATTAGCCTTAGAAATGGAAATGTTGATTTGCATTTGAAAGATACACTCAGAGAAGAGGGTGGAAGTGAGGTTTATCCAATGCCTATCCAGTGCCAAGCCTTGCACAAGTTCTTATGTATTTATTCACCACATTTCACTGGATGAAGGAGTAGGGTGGTATTTAGGGATGTCCCAGGATGCAGGCTTATGGAGTCTGTTTCTGGGCCCTCCCCAAGACTTGCTCCAAGATTCCTTCCCTCATCCCTAAGAGGAACCAACCATTTCCCTGGGTCAGAGTTCATGCCATGACAATTTATAATAGTTATTATTTTCTGCTATAAATGCATCCAAACAAACAAAAAGAAGCTCAAAGAAGTTGAAAATCTACCTGAAGTCTCCAGGCCTAAACTATGTCCTCTAATCAACACCCTGGCTTCAGGGTAGATAGGAAGCTGTCAGGGGAGGGTCTTTGCTTACTGGTCTAAAATAAAACAGAGAAAAGAGACCATAGCAGCAGCCCAGAATACTTTTAATTTTTCTCCTCAATCCTTCTTTCCTTCCTGCACATGTGGTACAGTAGGATTCAAATAATAATACAGAATAATATCTTCCCCCACCCCAGACAGCATACTAACACACACACTCTCTCTCCCAGTCATGCACTCGGACACATACAGCATGCCCTTGTCTAACTATCCAGTTTAATCTCTCAAAAAAGATTTAAACATTCCACATGCACTGAAGAGAAATGACAAGCAACCTTGTTCTCTACTGAGATGGAGAATGCCATGTAGTATGCCTACAGGAAAAACAAGGGCAAATGCTAATGATGGTCCTGGTGGGTGGGCAGAGGCCATGTGATTAATACTCCATATTTTACAGATGAGAAAAAGCTGGGCTCAGAAACCATGAGTGATGCAATGGAAATGAGCTGTGATGTGATGAGGTCATCCACCAGTCAGTCAGTCCCCGTGCGTTTACTGAGATCTACTATGTGCCTTTCTTTTGCTGGTGCTCCCAGTGAGGATGGAAAGTAAACTCACATCTACCAACAAAACCAATGTCATGACCCAGAGGAAATGTCCTGGACTCTGTGGGAGCATTTAACAGGTGGAAAGGGGCCCAGCTTATTGAAGGAGATCCCCCCCGCCCCAATATTCTCCAATGCCTGAGTCAGTGCATGGCCTTCACACTGACCATCCTTTCTCTAGCATTCTCCTACGTATCAACAAATGTCCCTTCCTTCACTATGTCTGTGACAGTGCTACCTCACTGTCACCAAACCTTCCTGCCTACCAACATGATACAGTCCAATGCTTTGTGTGTATTCTCCAATTTGACCTCAACCTTTCTACTGGCCGTATCTCCACAAATCCTCTCCCAGTGCCCTATACTCTAGCCAAAAGAGGTTCGTATCACGGTAAGCTTTATTATATTTCTCCCACTGTTTCTCATATATAATGAGCACTACCTGAATACCTGCCAAATGAAAGAATGAATGCCCTTCTGGAAACCTGTGGATAGAAGGTAAACTAATGGGACCTTTTCACAATGTCAGATGCATTTGTTCACTTATGGATAAGTTGAAATAGAGACAAGTACGCATTTGTTGAAGGAAGAGTACAATGTAACTGCATTTGAGTTTCCCCACCATCTAGCAAAGATCTCCGGAGCATCCCAGAAACACCTCATCACGGGCAATACATTCTAGTTCTGGGGAAAGGGGTCAGAACAACAAGATTGCTGACAGGAAGTTCAGTCCCCTGTGTAAAACTGGGCTGGGTTGTTTGCTACAGGGCCTTGTACACTGTGCTACTGAGTTTGGCTTCATACTTCAGGGGTCAAGGAGTCAGTGAAGGTAAAACTGAGCAGGACCCTGTGAGACTCCCGGGTACAAATCCTTTCTGTGTCTTCCAACATTTTCCCTGCATTCCAAAGGGCAGATTCAATTGGTTGCTCATCAGGGAAGGAGGGGATGCTGAAACAAGGGAGGAGCAGCCAAGAAACAATAGTGCAGCCTTGGGGCAGGCAGGGACCTGGTCCCTCCTCAAGAAACATACATAACAATATATCTCTGAGTTCTTCGGGAGGAACTCAGCATCCCTGTCCCCCGCCCACCACCAAGTGGAGGATGGTAACTTCAGGCTGAGCACAAGATTCCTGGAGCACCGCCCTGTTACCTCATCACCAACCAATCAGAAGAAAGTCTCACATCCTGCAGCCCTCACCCCAAATTCTGCCTATTAAAAACCTCTTCCCTCAAACTGTTGGGGAGTTTGGGATTTTTGAGCACAGGCAACCCCTTCTCCTTGCTTGGCCCTGCAATAAACCTTTCTCTGCTCCAAACTCCGACGTTTTGGTTTATTAGGCCTCACTGTGCATCAGGCACACAAACTTTGTTCAGTAACAAAGGCACAAATAGAGAGAGCATTGTAAGATATATTTTAGAAAAACCACAAAGAAAATCCCCAGGCCACAGTGAGGGGAGTGTCCAGGGATGGTGAGGGTTGGGAGGTGGGCAAACCATCTAAACAGCTCTAGGCACATTTAAGGCAAGATTGGATAGAGGATAGAAAAGATAATTTTGAGACGGAAACAGACAGCAAGACAACAAGACCAAAGGGATCTGGTGGTAGGCTAGATGTATTAAGGCAAAGAGGAGAGCCATGATCCTAGGATTCCGAGTCTGGGGTGATCTAAGCTCAGCTGACTATCTTGCCCCCTCTCTCTCTCTCTCTCTCTCACACACACACACACACACACACACACACACACACACACACACACACCCATCTCTGTGGTCAGCTAGACCATCCATCCTTCAGTACCTCCACGTACCACCCTCCCTCCTGAGAGAACTTCTGCACAAAGTGCCACGTCCTCTACTGGAATCAAGCCCACCCAACAAGCCAGCCCTGCCCACCCTTCATTTCTCAGCACAAATGTTGAAACCAAGCAGGACCCTGTGGGGGTCCTGGGCATGGAAGCCTTTCTGTGCCCTGTTTCTTGTGTATAGGGAATAGACTCCAGCCTCCATGATCTTCCCTGAGTTCCAAAGGCCAAGTTCAAACAGTTGCTAATCAGGGAAGGGAGGGGATGTAGGGACAAGGGAGGAGCAGCCAAGAAACCACCTGAGGCCAGATTAAAGGAACCTGAGAAGCTTTTCAAGGTGAGGAGACCACCTGAGATGATATTAAAGGAGTGAAGGCCAGCACACACCCTGATCCTTATCAGCAATCTGGACCTTGAACTATTGCTATAAAACTCCTCACCAAAACCTCCTGGGTTGGGACACACAGTTTTTGAGGGCAGGAGCCTGCTGTGTCCCCCTTTGTCTGGCAAAGCAATAAAGCTATTCTTTTCTACTTCACCCCAAACTCTGTCTCCGAGATCTGATTCAGCGCTGGTGCACAGAGGCTGAGCTTTTGGCATCAATGCCTCTCCCTCAGAGAAGCCCTCTCTGTGTCCCCTCCCCCCAGTTCTGATATGAACTCTCATAGTATCCTGTCTTTTCTCACATGAAACTTTTCAGTTTGTAACTATATTTCAATTCCTGTGGATACTTTCTTAATATTTGACTCTTTCCACAGAAGGCAAGCACTGGGAGGGCAGAGATCTTGTCTGTTTCACTCATCTCTGAATCTCCAGTGTTTATCAAAGCCATCTGGCACACAGTAAGTAGTTAATAGATTGTTCCCTAATGAGTAAATGAAGGAATTAATTAATAGCTTTCAATAACACAGGCAGTATAGGAAGAAAAAAGACAAGTTTAAAATGGGGCAAAAATGGATTTTAACTACTAAATGGTAGGCGGGATATTAAAGTTATAATAAAAACATAAAGTTAAATATGGCAAACAAACAGCAAGAAATGTGGGGACTGGACTTTTGGAGAGAAATGGAGGCTGGGGATGGAGAAATAAGAGCCATTGACAGAGAGATTTTGAATCCCGCAAGCCTTTCAGAGTCAGTCAGCTGTGCGGAAGAAGACATTGCTTTATTTTTTATTTTTATTTTTTATAATTTTACCGAAGTATAGTTGATTTAAAATGTGTTAATTTCTGCTGTACAGAAAAGTGATTCATATATATATATATATGTATATTCTTTTTCATATTCTTTTCCATTACGGTTTATCACAGGATATTGAATATATTTCCCTGTGCTATACAGTAGGACCTTGCTGTTTATCCATTCTGTAGATATACATAATAGTTTGCATCTGCTAACCTCAAACTCCCAATCCATCCCTCCCCCACCTCTCCCCCTTGGCAACCACAAGTCTGTTCTCTATGTCTGTGAGCCTTTTTCTGTTTTGTAGATAAGTTCATTTGTGTCATATTTTAGATTCCACATATCATATGGTATCATATGTATTTGTTTTTCTCTTTCTGACTTACTTCGCTTAGTATGATAATCTCTAGGTACATCCATGTTGCTGCAAATGGCGTTATTTCATACTTTCTTATGGCTGAGTAATATTGCATTGTATCTATATATACCACATCTTCTTTATTCACTCATCTGTCAATGGACATTTAGGTTGTTTCCATGTCTTGGCTATTGCAAATTGTGCTGCTGTGAACATAGGGGTGCATATACCTTTTTTCAAATTATAGTTTTGTCTGGGTATATGCCCAGGAGTGGGATTGCTGGATCATATGGCAACTCTATTTTTAATTTTTTGAGGAACCTCCATACTGTTTTCCATAGTGGCTGCACCAATTTACATTCCCACCAACAGTGTAGGAGGGTTCCCTTTTCTCCACACCCTCTCCAACATTTATTATTTGTAGACTTTTAATGATGGCCATTTTGACTGGTGTGAGCTGGTGCATCATTGTGGTTTTGATTTGCATTTCTCTAATAATTAGCGATGTTGAGCAGCTTTTCATGTGCCTGTTGAAGCAGACCTTGCTTTATAGTCATTTAGAAATGTTGCCTTCAGGTCAGTTCTTCAGCTCCCCAGGTCAAAGACTGATTATAATGTATGAGAATGACAACCATGTTTTTTCATAAGATACCCCATAATCCTTCCAATGACAGAATCACTGTAGAGTTTCATGACATGGTGGCCAAGCTCAAATCTTGACCCTGTATGCCTGTCAACATATTGTCTCAGAGGCAGGACAGAGCAGTAGATATGATTAACTAGTCTACTTGGGTCAGATTCCAATACCTGTACATGGTACCAGGGAGGCCCTGGGCAAATCAAATGGCATAATGGTACTTCCATCCCGTGTGTGCAAAATGGGTATAATTATAGTATGTACTTCATGAAATTGATTGAAGTTATATAAAGTACTTTAAGAGTATATGGCGTAACATTCATGAATGTTAACTACTATCATGATTGTTATTTTGATTATTATTTAATCTCTCTGAAGCTACATTTGCAGGAATATCATAAGGAAAAAGGATAAAGAATCATCATCATTATCATCACAAGTTGGCTTGGGCTTGGTCCTTTGTGTCATCATTTTTATTGTTAAAATGACTCTACAAAGAGCATTGTTAAGGCAGTGCCATATTTAGAGCTCCATTTACACGAAGGGAAATTAGAAAGAAACAAATGTGGCTGAACACTGAAACAGCCCCTTGGAGAGCTGGTCTCTCTACCAACTGAGACCAACTGAATGTGTACAATCTGCTAGGTAGTCAGGAACCTAGAAGAATTTTGAAAGACCTAATCCCCATCTCAAGTTCAAATTTCTGCCTACTGAAAGGGAAATTTTAGAACAGATGATTTCCTGGGAGAAACAGGTTTATATAGAAAATAACCAGTGGTTCCTATTTATTTACTGTTTTGTAGACAAAATTGTGTCTAAAATATCACATTTGCTAGATATTAATTCAATTGCAGGTGAATTCTGCGCTAAACCAAAAAATGGCCCAAATAATTCTTCTACTGCTTTCCCTGGATGAGGGACTAAATATAGAGCAGACTGTGAAACAAATAGGTCTATCCCATCTGCATTTGTTTCATCTAAATAGCTCCCTTCACTAGGAAAAGAAATGAGTTGTTTTAGCCAAAGATGAGATATAGTCACTAAGGCGCTTCAAAGCCAATAATTAACTCAGGGTTGTAAAATTGTACTCCATGCTTTGTTCATGCTCTCTCCCCTCATTTTTATTGTTAATTAATGAAAATTTCTGATAGTCCAAACTTAGTATAAAGCCATAATTTTCCTTCCCAAAGCCACTTAAAGCAACTTAATGTCATCTATCTGGTTTTTGAAACCCAGTTACAATGTAATTTTCTCACAGATTCAAATTCCACTTGGGTAAATCTGAACCAGCTAATAATCCACAATTCCTTCTTACAGAAGATTAGAGGTGGTTATTCCTGCCCTTGGGTTGCAAGGGTTTCACTACTGCTGGGGTTAGCAGAGGTAAGCTTTTATATATAGAATGGGTAAACAACAAGGTCCTACTGTATAGAGGAGAGAACTATATTCAGTCTCCTGTGATAAATGATAATGGAAAAGAATATTTTTAAAAATGTATATATATATATATATACAACTGAATCACTTTCCTGTACAGCAGAAATTAACACAATGTTGTAAATCAATTATACTTCAATTTTTAAAATGTACTTAAAAAAAGAATTCTGAGAGAAGCATAAACTTAAATCCTTAGGGTAAGTGTCTTCGAAATCAAAGGCATTATTTATTGTTTGCAATTCTTATTTGCAAAAGTGCTTTGAGCTCCCTGGGGAAAGCTGGAATACAAACCTTAGGTACGTGTGTAATTAACAACTCTATAGTAGGGATTATGGCCTCTCCGAGTAACACTATATTTATACACTGACACTCACAAAAGATAAACAATTTCAAAACAACTCAAGACATATTCCCCCTGAATGTAGGGAGAATTCATTTGTAGAATGCTCAAGAATGTGGATGGAAGCTATCACACACACAGCACATTTCAATCAGCTCTCAACCCAGGAGATGGTCCCATGGGACACGACTCCACTAGCCTTGCTGGAGAGCTGATGTGCCAAGAATCCTCTCCCGAAGAATCATAAACCGAAACAAAACCAGTCACTCTTTTCAATTCTTCCTTCTATTAACAATCCACAAAATGGACCTGTGTGATCCACCTGAAAGTACAGATACAATAAATGCCATTTAGATGATCATACTAAGCCAAGTAAGTCAGACAAAGACAAATACCATATGATATCACTTATATGTGGAATCTAAAATATGAAACAAGTGAACAAATCTATGAAACAGACTCACAGACATAGAGAACAGACTTGCAGTTGCCAAGTGGGAGAGGGAGTAGGGGAGAGAATGATTGGGAGTTTGGGATTAGCAGATGCAAACTATTATATCGAGAATGGATTAAACAACAAGGTCCCACAGTATAGTACAGGGAACTCTATTCAATATCCTGTGATACACCATAATGGAAAAGAAAAAATAGGTTGTATACATATGTATAACTGAATCACTTTTCTGTACAGCAGAAATTAACACAACACTGTAAATCAACTATAGTTCAAAAAATTTAAAAAAAAAAACCTACAAGGGGGTGACGTAACTGTGGCAGAAATAATTTCATTTTAGAGGCCACTTGTATTTTTAGATGATGATTTTGAGTATCTGCCCTAACATTATCTTCAGACTAATGCCACTAGTAATAGTACACAACTGTATTTGTATGGAACTCTGTGCTTTACAAAGCGCTTGATTAACCATCCATTGACTCCAGAATCTTTCATGAGAGTTTGGAGATGAATAACTTTCTTAAATCTGCTTCTAGCCATTTTTGTTTTCCTATAGTCATCCCTTGGAAAAAGCTAGCTTTTCCCCAATGCCTCTTCATTCTCCTTCCTACCTTTCCTGTCTTGAGACCTCTCTCTAGCTCATCAGATGATAAAGGTGGTTTCTTATCATGGATTCCCACCCTTGGTTCCCACTCTCCTGTTTTTCCCTCTGATATGCTCTCAATCCAAGTCCCAGGAAGGAAGGAGGTGTTTACTATGACATTAGTGTCTCCCTAATTGCTGATGGTATGTGTGATTTGGGGCACCAGATGGAGCTCCTCGGTACTGCTGCGCTAGGTCAGTGGGAATAGAAAGAGTTAGGCAGCCATTCTTTACTGTGTGAGCTTTGACAAGCTACCTCACCTCTCTGCTACCTAGAGCAATATAAGAATATTAATATAAGAATATTAATATAATTAATATTATAATAATATCTATACTTCACAGATATTTTGTTAGATTTGAAAAAATGAAAACTAAAGTATGCTTCAGCCCTGCACATAACCAGACATTCAACGAATACTAATTGTATTTAGTATTCAGAAGCCAGACACCTAGCATCATGCCTGGGGACAGGGTCGTGCTAAATGCCATATCAGGGTTTGCTTTTATGACTCAAACCTCATGAGTACCACACCACCCTTTCTGGAGTGGGTCTGGAGGTGGCATGTGTGTAGATTGAACAATTTCACATCTAAGGATTTACCCAGGGCAATAATTGAGGCCCCAGAGATTCGGCAGTAAGTAATTCAACATAACATTAAAAAAAAAAAAGGTGTAACATTAAAAATCAACCTAATATCCAACAATAGAGAAACTATGAACAAACTATATAATCTAATACAATTTATCTGCTAGTATGTAAAAACATGGAAAGCTTTTATAACATGATATTAAATGAAAATAATTCTAAAACAGTATGCAGAGTCTGATTACATTGATTTAAATAGCAATAGATAAAGTCACCATTAATTATGTTTTCTGTACTAGGCACTGTGTTAAATGCTTTACCAATGTTACCGTATTTAATCCCCACAATAACCCTTCGGAGTAGGTATTAGTTGTGAGTCATTTGTGAGGCGAATACAATAGAGGAAGGTGTTGAAGAGGCCCCTGCTGGATTTGAAAGTGGTAGCTTGAAGGCCATAGAGCATTTGAATCCATAGTTACAACTTTGCCCAGACTTTCTTTAACGTGATTTAGGGGAGCCCGCTGTCCTGTTACTTACAGATTGCACTCTCCTTCCAGCACCATTCAGCAAGAAATAGCTCCTGGCAGCTTGCAGAGGCCTTCTGCTGCAACACCTCCCCTTTATAGCCTGGATATTTAAACATGAACTACCTCTCTGCGTGAAACAGCTGGCTGGGAAGTCTGCGCCTTAATTAGCTGTTTCTCCCTGAGGATCTGTGCTCTGTAAATTCACTCTTCAGAGAAAGTACAGCTGGGGAGATGAAACCACAGAGTCAATTGTCTAAAAATTTGTTTTTAAGGGAAACATCATTTGTGAATGTGCGGAGAAGGGATGGGGAAGGAGCTTCTGTTTGTATAAAGACACTAAGACTTCCGGCTCTAGACTGAGAGCAGCGCAGTGCTGAAGTCTGGCCGTCATGGTCAAGAACATAGATTTGATTTGATTTGATGTTTTTAAGTTTTTATCTTTTTTTTACTCTCTCCAATGTAATTTATTATATTAATTTTTAATTTTTTTAATTGAAGTACAGTTGAATTACAATGCTGTATTAGTTTCAAGTGTACAGCAAAGTGATTCTGATATATATATGTGTATATATATATATATATATATATATATATATACATATATATATAAAATTTTCTATTCTTTTCCAGATTCTTTTGCCTTATAGGTTATTACAAAATATTAAGTAGATTTCCCTGTGCTATATAGTAGGTCCTTGTTGGTTATCTATTTTATATATAGTAGTGTGTATATGTTAATCCCAAACTTCTAATTTATCCCTCCTCCCCACTTACGGAACCATAAATCTGATTTATATGTCTGTGGGTCTGTTTCTGTTTTGTAAATAAGTTCATTTGTATCTTTCTTTTTTTTCCAGCAACGTGGATGGACCTAGAGATTATCATACTAAGTGAAGTAAGTCAGACAGAGAAAGACAAATATCATATGATATCACTTATATGTGGAATCTTTTTTTTTTTTAACACCAAGAATCATTTTATTTGGAGAAGAAAGTCCTATCTAGAAGACTTAACTTTGTTAGTAGACCAAAGAGATTTTAATTTGAACAGGAATGGAGAATTTACAGTTATTATTAAAATTACTAGTACATATCTATGATTTGGTAAAGTTAGAAGCTCACTGAGTAATTTTTTAGAGAAGTTATAGTCTTTACTATGCATCTTCAAACATACATACATTTTGAATCATGAAGTATCTCATATATGATTTAGGACATTGTGTTAACACACAAGTCAAAACTTAACTTCCCAGGATGGATAACACTGTGAGGGTGATTAAAATATAGTGAATTTAAATATAAGTAAACACCCATCCATACGGTATTGTATTTAGAAAGAGTGAGTTTAGAAAAAATTAATGCCATTTTTAACTCAATGAGACTTGTACTGATTCTTTATTCCTTTTACATTGTTTAACTAAATAGATGTCTGTTTAAGATTATTAACAAAATGGCTCTTTGGAAAATTTAGAAAGGATCACGAAGGGAGAAAAAACCTTTGCCATCAAAGGAGGTGTATACTTTGGTATGCTTTTTTGTTATTACATATCTGAAAATATTCCATTTAAAAAAGTTATATCATAAAAATAAGAGAATCTTTATTATTTCAAGTGCATATATTAATACCATATAGATGACCCATTCCCCAACTAGTGGACATTTGTTAAGATTTTTTTTCATTTTTTTAAAAAATTATCAATAATAATCAGTAAAGTTATTTTATAAAATAATGTTCTTTCTCAACTAACAAGTCTCTTACTTGGATTTTAAGTTTTAAGAGGTATATTCCCAATTTGAATTCATATCAATTGTGTTTTAAGAAATATGCATACATTGACATCAAGCTATAAATATTTCAAATTTTAATTCTTTTTTTAACTAATCTTTTACTTTTATTATTTATTTATTTATTTTATATTGTGCTCAGATCTCCCTTTCCGTTTATTTCAATCCAATCAAAATTCCAAAAGACACACTCAGTATAACCTACAATTGAAAGCAGAGAACTTTAACAGATCTCTCTTCATGGTATAAACATTATGGCCATATATTGTTATAGGAAAACCAACACAATAATGGACTTAAATGCTTGACTTTCTTGTGGTGTAAATTCTAGATTCTTTAAATTGGTAAATCAGTCCATTCACAGTCTGAGTCCAGTCCTTTTTTCTACAAATGCAAATTCAGATCCAAACAAATTAAAATTTTCATCACTGTATTATCAAATCTGTAATTGAGCAAAATTTTAAAAAACACATAGATTTTTAAGGCAGAGCATCCTGGGCAAATCTTGGATCTGTCGATTTATCAGCAATTTGTTTCAACCTGCTCTGCCTCAGTTTCATGATCTGTGATTTGGGATGATATTACTAGTACCTACCTCATAAGATTGCACTCTGTGCAGTGCCCAGAATGCAATAAGCATTGCATAACTCTGTTCCCTTTTAATCTTCTTTTATCTCTTGGGTTTGTGTGCAAGGCTCATACTGGGTCTTTGGAAAACATCTGTTAAGCAAATATTTACATTATACTTATAGAGAAGCCATTTCTCAGGCAAATCAACAAATCTTCCCACCTTCACTAAAATGAACTTAGCTGCTCATAGAACTGCATTTTTTCCCTTTATTGTGGGAAACATCAGACGTTCTGAGTATGATGTATCTCACAGAACTAGTTAATAGAATTAACATTCTTTAAATCATGGTATTATATGCAATTTATATCACGGAGAAGCAGAACACATTTTTGTACTGCCTCTTATAAATGCTGCATGTAATTGTTATGTATAAATCCATTTAGTTTTATGTTCTAAAGAATTATTTGTGCAACTCCAGATTTTTGGCAAAATAGTGTTATCAGCAAAAAAACAAATAATAGAAAATTAAAAAATAAAAGACCTGGGAGAAATGACCAAGAGGAGAAGGAACTTGCATTTTTGAAAACCTACTATGTGCAGGTATGGTGCTAGGTGTTTTACATATTCTTCCTTTTCATAACACATTGTTTTTTTAAGAGAATTAGACATCACTGTTAAACTTTATGGCAGGGAGATGGTCTCTGAGAGATTAAATAGCTCTTGTAAGGCCAGGGCTGTGGTGACATCAGGGATCCACATGTGATTTGTCAAACATTGATCCTGTCACCAAAGTCTGTCCACTCAGCGCCTGGCCTGCTGTTAGGGCAACACAGAGGAAGAGCAACATGGGGCTGAGCTGGAGACTATTTTCCTCCAACTTTACCTCTGCTCCTGATACACAGGGTACAGTTCACCCAGACCAGAGGCAATTGGAGACAGCAAGTTACAGGGCTCCCTGGATGCTAAGATGCTTGATCTGAGATGGCTGACAGCAAGGAAGACGGGAGAAAAACCACAGAACACAGACAAGAGCATACGCAGCTGCCTTAAGGGGGAATCTATTACAGCATACAATACGCATCAGTGTTTATTATCCTGACACAGAACTACTTACAAAAGGACACATCATGTTTGGTTGATAATTACAAGAAAGAAGCAAAATGTGTTACACGTGGGGACAGGGCACAACCTTAAAAAGAATGACATAGCTGTTGAGGACATGACATAAACTGGTTAGAACCAATTAGGCCCACGATGGCGGAACATTCGACTTCTGGTGTGCCTCGAGCCTCATTATATGCTCATTGAAATACATTAGCATCTAAATGACACACCCACAGGCGCCATGACAGTTCTGATGCCGACCATAAAAGGTCAAAAAGTGGGCTGTGGCCCAATTCCTGGAAATCCCCACCCCTTCTCCAAGAGAGCTAGAATATGCCTCCGACTCATTAGCCTATGAAATTATCCAGCCCATAAAAACTAACGACCCGCACACCTAGGGGCCTCTCTTGCCTTTGAGAAGGCCCACACTCTGTCTACGGAGTGTGTATCTCTCTAAATAAACCTGCTTTCACTTTTCTCCGCCTTGCTCTCGAATTCTTTCCTGCGCGAAGCCAAGGGCCCTCACTTGGCATCGTCCTGAGGACTCCCTCGAAACCTGGAACATGACCGTCCTCTCGGGCCCCATTTTTTCCCTGCAACATCAGTGGCACACATGGTGCCATGGGACATGGTAGCGAAGCTTGCCCAGTGCTGTCAAAGCTTCCCAGTGATAAGAATCCCCTTAGATGCCATTAATAATCAATATTTCTGGGGCCTCATCACAGACCCACTTAATCAACGTCTTCAGGAAGAGACCTGGGAAGATATATGTTTAACCAACTGCCCACATGAGTCCTATTGCAGGGATGTTTTGGAAATGCTGTGTGGTTAAGGTAGTCGTTATCATGCTGGAGCCTGCATCAGAATCACCTGGAGGCTTGTTAAAGCAGATTCCTGGGCCTCACTCCAAAGTTTCCAATCCAGTAAGTCTGGGTAAGGCATTAGAATTTGCATTTCTAACAAATTACCAAGTGATGCTGCTGCTGCTTGTATAGAGACCATATTTTGAGAAACTGCGGGTTAAGATAACATATCTGGTCTTGCAGCAAAACGGGAGGGGGTACTAGGAGAGCCTGAACTGTGTTCCAGATTACAGAGTTCAGGGTTTGGGGAGGGGCTGGAAAGTGGGCCTGGAAGCCCCATTCACCATCTTCTCTCTTTACTGCCCACCTTACACATTTCTTGGTTTCCTTAAGCATCCCTGCTCCCGGTTCTAAGCCTACTGCATCAACAAATCTGAACATCTGTGGGGCCCAAACTGACACTGAGAAAAGGCCAGGCAACTAACTTAAGATATTTAGCTTCATAGGTAATTCGGGGAATGAAACTTAACAAGAGAAAATATATTGGAAAGATTTTAAACAGGGTACAAATATGGTCATAAAGTTTCTTAAACTAAAGTACCTCTTTCCATTTTTAATATTTAATTCAGTGATAAATCTCTGAGTAAGCTCTCAAAATCCAAATGATCCAGATTTTTAAAAATACCATTTGAAAAGACTATGTTAACTAAATGTTTATAATACACAAGTATTTTGGTTATATAAAAATAGCAAAGTATATACTAAAATACTAGAATATCCAAAATACAATTTAAATCCCTAAATTCACCATCTTTTATTAAATAAGCATATATGATTTAGAAAGGTTCCTGAGCCTTCTTACTTTTCTATAAAGACATTTTAAAATTTTATTTATTTATTTATTTATTTTTGCCCTGCCTTTGCCCAGTGAAGTTCTGCTAAGCCACGTCCACCAACTCACAAGCTGGCCAGTAGGTGAAAAGGTGTGGCTCAGCCCTAATGACGTGTTTGGGGTTCTCATAAAAGCCATGCATCCTGGCCACAGAAGCATCTCACACACACGCACGTGGATCTAATTCCAGAAGTTCCTGGATGTGCTGGAGCAGGGTCACCATTGCAGCCCCATTCCAAGAACGCCTAGTATAGATGCTACAGCAGGTCTTCTGCAGAAAGCATGTTTCCTCTCCTCCCAAGATTCCAGAATAAAAGGAGACTTCTGATCAGCACCCACCACCAGGCCCTAAATTATAACTCCCCCCAGTGCTTTCCATCTCAAAAGCTGTTCTGATTGAGAATAAGAAAGAACATTTAGGATACGTTCATTTCTTCGAAGGTTATGCTTCCAGTCTTGTAATATCCTTTCTCTCTCTCCGCTCTATCCACGTAGGTGGAGACTGGTCCACAGTCGATCTGAAGTAACTGAAGAGCCTTCTCATAGCTTTGCCCTGTCACTTGTAAGTACCCTTCCGGAGGAAGAGTATGGTTACGTGCGATTTTTAGATCAACAATTAGATGGAAACATTCCCTGTGCTGACATGCCTATCTCCAGATGCAAACTAGGAGTTTTGGGAGTTGGGAAAAATACAGGAAACAACTCCTATTGGAGTTACTGTTTTTCCATTACCGTATTACTGTTTTTCAATTATTTTAAGAATATAAACTTGTTATTGTGACTATGAGTAAGGAAAAAGAATCATACATATCTCTTGCTCTGTGTGAGAGAAAATAGAGCATAGGGAGACCTTAGCGGAACATGGCATTTTTTAAAAAACAAGAATTTGAAATATACATGGCTGAAATAATTATTGTCTCCCTTTATCTAATTCTTAGCTTTTGCCATTGTCTTCTTCATTGGCTATTCCCCCATTTTTACTATGGTTAAGAATATATGAGTAAAAAAAAAAAAAAAGAAACAAACAAAAAAAAGAATATATGAGGAGTAGCTGTAATATTTGTCTGAAAAGAAGTCTTGTTTTCAAGAAAAAAAAAGAGGGGTGGGTGAGGAAGAACATGAATTGAAACAAATCTCTGTTTCATCCCTGAGATCTTGTAAAAATATGTTTAAAAGCAGGCAATTAATTCAGGGACTAGGACCCGTGTGATCAAAGGGAACATATGTGCTTTTGCCCCTCCAACCCGGGCACACACCACTCATCATGCCCTCCTTCCAGCCAGCGCCAAGTAGCACCCCCATTGTTCCCAGAGCAGCCATCACTAATCAATGGGAGTTGTCACCTCTGAACACGACAGTGTTTTAAATAATCGCCATAACTCAGGTTTTCTCACGCCAGCATTCACCAGCTGCCAACACTGAGTGCTGGGTCTCCCAACTGTTCTGCCTCGGGCACCCTTCAGAGTGAGCGTGTAACTAACGAAGCCCCTTCCACTGCACACACTGGATAAAACATTTTAGCAAACTGTGTCCTCGCTGCTTCCTGTTTGGGAATGCACCGGCCAGCAACCAGGCTACTTCCTGTTTGGGAATGCAGCAGGGCAATGAGCAGCCAACTAACTGTTTCTGGCATTTTAGCAAGAACATTGAAACTGACACACGGAGATGGAAAAAAGAGGAATGACCACTCCCAGATGGTTCTGGGGAAGGGCACGGTCACTTGTCTAAAAGAACCTCAGAAGTGTCGCGCATCACCAGCCCCGTGGTGCAGTCCGCAACTACATCCGTAATAATACTGATAGCAACTGATCACCGTATACTGGATCCTTACTTTGTGGTGGACACTGCTGTCGCTTCCCCTTTTGTACTCATCATTGCTGTGAGTCCACCTAGCTGTCCTCTGTGGTTCTGATGTTAGGACAAATGGAGAGCCTATGGTTCAGGGATGTCCATGGACTTATCCAAGGTCACCCAGCTGGTCGGTGTCAGAGCTGAGATTCGTTATGTTTCCATCTGCTATGCCACTCTTTCGTCTGATGGGGGCGCCAGAGAACAACACGAACAGGGACAAAGGTTTTCCTTCTTGAGACCGGAGTTCGCTGATGTGCAAAAAATTGCATGGCTAGTTTGCAGTAAAGTCAGGGCTAAAATACAAATGCTTATAAACTTCATTCTATAACCCTTTCTGCGTTTAATCCATAGGGCGTGGATTAGAGTGGTGAAGGTCTTTGCCAAGGGGGAGCGCGTGAAGTGATGAGTCAGGGACAGAGACTGCTGGTGAGTCAGGGGGTTAAGCATTTGGTAACGGGGAAGCTTTAGAAGGTGACCCCTAAACCCAACACAGTAGCTCAGAAATAAACAACAAATGGCTGCTAAATACCTGCATGGTTCCTTTAGCTCTTCTTCTGGTGTCTCAGATAGCTTTCCCAGAAATATCCCTCACGGAGAGGTTGGTTCTAAGCCTACTCCATGCCTATGGATATTGATTGTAATCCTATAGCTGGTGTGCCAGGAATAGTGCCAAATAACACCCATTATGAGGGTCAACTTGTAATTAGCACCCCATTTCACTGTCAGAAGCTTTCCTGCATTGGTGATAAAGTTATTGGTTGCACTAATCATAGCCTTTATGACAAAATATTGAATTTTCTTTTTTCTGTTATTTTTATTCTACAAGACCATGAGCTGTGGACAGGAAGAGTGCTTCATGCATCTCTATATCCCCACATTTCAGGATGACATGGGGCACACATAGGTACAGTTAGGTTTCAGTAAATACTGACTTGTTACTAAATATCATCTTCCTGAAATTTTCACCTAAGAGTCACTTACCTCAGTTTCTGCCACGGATTTAGTTTTTTTTTTTTATTAAAAATTTCTCTCAGCAGGCAAACCATGCACAGTCTAATAGTCTAACAGAAACTCCACGATAGTTTCTTTTAAATTCCCTTTTAGCAAATGCTCTGGAAGTGAGTAAACATAACATCTGTATTTGCTATATAAATATTATAGACTTGGAGTAAAATGACTCAGGGTTTGCCTAGAAATCATTTGAGATGTTAATCTGTTTCTCTGATTTCACTGTCTGCAGCCTTGTTTTTCTTTTTCTTCCTCCCTCCCTTCCTTCCTCCCTTCCTTCTTTCCTCCCTCCCTCCCTCCCTCCCTCCTTCCCTCCCTTCCTTCCTCCCTCCCTTCCTTCCTTCCTTCCTTCCTTCCTTTTCTCTCTCTAATTTAAAGAAAAGACTAAATAACTTCTGGATACAGAAATACTTTACAAAACTGGCAATAATACATCTAGTTGGAAAGGGGCTGCTAATCACGCAATGTTTTTCCATGAACAATTCACGCCAAGGCAGTCACATTGGTTCTTTAGATGATTTGTGTTCCATAAATACACAACAGTATGACTATAATTCTTTGCTTAATAGATTGCTCAAAATTGCCCATAATTCTAGCCTCAAAGGATGAGGGGAAGAGTTAAATAGGATAATGCTGTAGTGAAGAAAAGTGAAGAATCTTAATGTAAAAATACAAATCAGGAGACTCAGAGGGGTTCACTCCAGGACAGTCCTGTCTAAACCTCTCCACACCAACCTAGCAGAGAGGAGGGCCGGGAAGCTGTACCTGAGCTGAGGTTCTGAGACTCCATATTAGCCAGGAAGACACTAAATGATGAGTCCTGAGGCTACAGATCTCTGAGGAGTAAAATCATAATTGAAAGTCAAACAGATAGTGAGTTGTAACAGACTAAATGGCTGGATGATTAGACAGAATCCAGATACTCTGCAGACAACCCAGGATAAGAGGATGAGTCAGTAGGCCTAGGGTGGAGCCTGAGGGTCTGCATTTCCCACAGGGTTCCTGGAGATAAAGACACTGCTGGTCTGCAGCCCACACTTTGAGTAGCAGGGGCACAGTGAACCAAGCCTTAAAGAGCTTCTGCAGGGTGCTGCAGTGCAGCTGCAGGTGTTCTGTAGGACCAAACCCTGGTTCTTAGTATCTAGTGTACATCACAATCACCTGGGTCACTGGTTAATCCCCGGAAACTGGGATTCAGTAGGTTTGGGGCAGAACCAACGCTTTGCATTTCGAGGTTCCCAGTTACTGCTGACACTGCTGGTCCAGGGACCACAACTTAGAAAGCCACTGTTGTATAAGGACCCTTCAGCTCACCTAAGTTTCAGAGGCACTGTTAAAGTTATAGGACCAATTGGTGTAAGTCACTGTTCACTTTTCTAAATAAAGAACAAAAAGGAAACCTAATTTAGGAGTTGTCTATTGCACCATGATCTAGAGATGGTGCCTTAAGGTTTTGTGGTTTTTTTTTCTTTTTTTTTTTTTGCGGTATGCAGGCCTCTCACTGTTGTGGCTGCTCCCAGTGCGGAGCACAGGCTCCGCGGCCACGGCTCACGGGCCCAGCCGCTCCGCGGCATGTGGGATCTTCCGGACCGGGGCACGAACCCGTGTCCCCTGCATCGGCAGGCGGACTCTCAGCCACTGTGCCACCAGGGAAGCCCAAGGTGGTGATTTTTGAAGTGTGGTCCGTGGACCAACAGATTCAGCTTCACCTGGGAATTCATTAACTAAATTTATTAGGGCCTCACCCTGGACATAACAAATCAGAAATTCTCAGAGTGGGGCCCATCGATCTGTGTTTCAAAGGGCTCTGCAGGTGATTCTGACACCCACTAATATTTGAGAAGCACTACCTTAGGGCGAAAGAAAAGGCAAAAGGGAGAAAGAGATGCAGGTGGATATAAAGACAAAATCCTTGGGCTGGAAATTAGGTAACCTGAGATCCAGGCCAAGCTCTGTTTCTCTTTAGTTTTATGAGTCCAGGCACACCTCTTCATCTTTCTGTCCCTCAGTTTTCTTATCTATGGGAGAAATGGACCCACAAGCCTGACTTCCTCATCCTAGGACTCTGAATGGGGTGACACATGGAGCACAGTCACAGGAGCTTACCCAGAGCCAGAGGATAAATGAAAACACTTGTTGATGGGAGCCACTGAGATCTGGGCTTTGTTAGTTGTGACAGTAAATCAGATTCAAATATATAGATCAAAAGACAGACTGTACATAAAAACTTGTGGAATAATATAAGGGGCCCCCATATTGAAGGGACAGTAATAAAGGCTGAAACTAGAAGGCAGTCAATGTAAGGACTCCACCCATAGGACTTTCCTAATTGTATCTAGTTAATAAGTTTGATTCTCTTTGGCTTCCATTCTCTCTCTTTTCTCCCTTGTTTGTTCATTCCCCCTTTCCTCTTTCTATATCTTGTGATGTCCCTGCACTTTTACTTTTTTTTCCCTACTTTCCCCACCTGATATGAGGACTGGGGTTGTGGATACAAGTGGAGAGAAGGGACAGGAACTCCTGTCTTGGTTACTGCTCTCCACCCTTGCTGTGCCACTGGTGTCTGGTCTGAAGGAAATGCCATATCAACAAGCTGTAGATATTTTCTGAGCTGAAAGAGTCTTTAAGAAAATAAAAGTTCACTGAGGTTGATTTGATTTCCCAAGGCCAATACTTTATAAGTGGAAGTATGTGTAGACTGAAACCTTCATTAAGAATTGTATTTGACAGAATTGCCATATGGTCCAGCAATCCCACTCCTGGGCATATATCCAGAAAAAAACTGTAATTTGAAAAGATACATGCATCCCTATGTTCATAGCAGCACTATTTAAAATAGACAAAAATAGGAAGTAATACAAAGGAATGCTACTCAGCTATAAAAACGAACTAAACAATGCCATTTGCAGCACCATGGATGGATCTAGAGATTCTCATACTAAGTAAGTCAGACAGAGAAAGACAAATGCCATATGATATCACTTATATGTGGAATCTAAAATACAACACAAATGAACTTATCTACGAAACAGAAACAGACTCACAGACATAGAGAACAGACTTGTGGTTGCCAAGTAGGGGAGGGGAGAGAGGGAGGGAAGGATTGGGGGTTTGGGATTAGTAGATGCAAACTATTATATAGAGAATGGATAAACAACAAGGTCCTACTGTAGAGCACAGGGAACTCTGTTCAATATCATGTGATAAACCATAATGGGAAAGAATATGAGAAGGAATGTTTATATATGTATAACTGAATCACTTTGCTGTATAGCAGAAATTAACACAACATTGTAAACCAGCTATACTTCAATAAAATTATTTAAAAAATTGTATTGGAGGGGGTACTAATTCTGGGCACTTTACAGCCATCCACTGAGTTTGATAGTCCCTCAGTATTTCATACAATCTTAACTACATCATGTGAAAATGGCCTTAAGAATCATCAAGGCCAATCTCATGGTAAGGATTAGAAAACTGACGCCCATGGAAAATAAGTGACTGGCCTAAGGTTACCCAGGGTTTTTGTCTTGTTTAGCTTTAATCTATATTGAACTATACTGTGTAATTATACTTGTGCTTAGAAAAGTGCATATGTCATGCATGTGATGCTCCACACATTTTCCCAAATGGAATGCATCTAGAACAGGAAGCAACATTACAGCACCCCAGAGGCTCTCTCAGATCCTCTTATTGTCACTCTGCCCCAAGGTTAACCAGTATTATGATTTTTAATTGCATAGATTAATTTTGCATATTTTTGAAAGATATAGAAATTGGAATTATAGAGAATATACATTTTTATGTCTGGTTTCTTTCAATATTGTTTGTGAGGTTTATCAATTTTGTATTTTGCATATATGTCACTTTCTTATTGCGTTGAGAGAATATATATAAGAGTACCGAGGTTTTCATGACAAAGAAGCACTAGAAACGTGGCAGGCAGACTCTAGGGTGGGCCCCATGTTCAGGTTCCATGTAGAACTGCAACCCTCGAGTGTAGGTGAGACCTGAGATTTGCTTTCAGCAAACAGAATATGACAGAGGTGATGGGATGCAACTCCTGTGCATACATTTCAAGTCATCCATTCATACATATGCTGGTCCCCCCTTGCTGGCTTGAAGGAGTAGCTGTGAGGGTCTATGGAGAGGACCACGTGGCCAGGAACGCTGGACCGCCTTTGGGAGCTGAGTGCCTGTTGGACAGCCAGAGAGAAACCAGAACCTCTCATCTAAAATCCAAGGAACTGAGTTTTGCCAACAACTGGAGGAAGCTTGGAAGCAGATCTCTCCCCCATGGAGACTGGTGAGACCACAGAGCACCTGACACCTGACTGCAGCCTGTGACGCTCTGAATAGAAGACCCGGAGGGACTGTGCCTGGACTCCTGACCCAGGGAGACTCCGAGGTAAGACGTGGCTGCTCCTTTAAGCCACTGAGTTTATGGAAAGGTAGTAGTTAGCAACGGGAAACAAATTCAAGAACCCAGTTCTCTGGCTTTCCAGCATAGCAATTTTTATCTCTTCGTGTTCCTAAAAGTAAATCAAATACCCTAGAAACACCTCCACATACTTTCTCTGTAACCCATTTTCAGTAGTGACCAATTTGGCAAATGTAGATCATGAAGGACATTAGTCTTGGTTTAATAAGTTTTAAAGTATATATATTATAAATTATTATTATGTTTATATATTATATATAATATATAATTATAATATATACTGTATTATATTAAATTATATTTCTATATAATTCAATATAATGTATTTATATTAAATTATATATTTATATTATATTATACATATAAATTATTACAATATTTATAATTATTATAATATATAACCTATAAAATTATTATAATATAATGAATATATTATCATAATATTTATGTTACATTTATATAATTACAATTATTACATAATTATTATATTTATATATGTTAATTTATATAATAGATATAGGTTAAATATATATAGAGAGAGACTTTAAATTGTAAAGGTCCCTTCACTTTAAAAAGTCGATTATTAAGTGGTGCGACACAGATGGGGAAACTCATGATTAGAGAATAAGGTGGGGCATCTCAGGACAATTTCCTGGGAAGAAAGAACGATCTCAGTGGAGGAAAAGAAAAGAAAACCAGGGTTGTATAATGTCATGATGTTGTTTTCAGCATGTACTGCCCATCGATGCATCTTAAGCACTTTGTCACAGTGCCAACCAGGGTGCAATGTCAATATAAGTCAATATCATTACAACGCAGCCACTTAACAGGAAGACATGACTGATGCAATACACCTGCTCGCGGGAGAAGAAAGCTCGTCTGCTCTGGGGAAATAAGTTTCCGAGAGCCCGTTTCTATGCTCTTTCACTTTGTCCCTGATTTATTGCCTTTGCCCAGCTTCAGCATGACAAAGGCTTCAGCTTTCAGCATAAAATGATATTCCAGACTCCACTAAATATATTTGTAAGACAAGGGCAGCCAACAAAATTAAACTGCCGGCACAAAGACCTGCTGTTATTTAAGGCTGGAGAGAGATTACGGGGATTATTACCTTATCAGAAAAACATTTCAGCTACGAAACCAGTGTTTATTTCTCCAGTACCTTTGGCTGTGTGCTAATTTATCTCCCACCTTGCACGGATTTAGCTTTTCATGGCCAATTTATTGAAAAGCTTGACAAATGTCAGTGGCCTGTGTTATAGGACATACAGGCTTGCTTAGTTATTGCCACAGAGAGCTGGAAATTAGGACCTTCACAGGGGATTTACGTGTGCTGTTTCTTTGATTTTTATTGTGCTTTCACTTAAACCATCAAGCATTTCTTTTTTTTTTTTCTTTTTTCTTTTTGTCTGGCTGGGTCTTTGTTGCTGTGCGTAGGCTTTCTCTAGTTGTGGTGAGCAGGGGCTGCTCTTTGTTGCGACGTGCAGGCTTCTCATAGCGGTGGCTTCTCTTGTTGCGGAGCATGGGCTCTAGGCACGTGCGCTTCAGTAGTTGTGGCTCTTGGGCTCTACGTGCAGGCTTAGTTGCTCCATGGCATGTGGGATCTTCCTGGACCAGGGCTCGAACCCATGTCCCCTGCATTGGCAGGAAGATTCTTAACCACTGTGCCACCAGGGAAGCCCCAAGCATTTCATCTTTAATGTCATTTGTCTTTTTTTTTTAATAGATCTTTATTGGCATATAATTGCTTTACAATATTGTGTTAGCCTCTGTTGTACACCAAAGTGAATCAGCGATATGCATAGATGTGTCCCCATATCCCCTCCCTCTTGAGCCTCCCTCCCATCCTCCCTATCCCATCCCTCTAGGTGGTCACAGAGCACCGAGCTGATCTCCCCGTGCTATGCGGCTTCTTCCCACAGCCAACTATTTTACATTCAGTAGTGTATATATGCCGATGCCACTCACTTCTTTTTAGAGGTCCCACCTACAGAAAGCAATTCAAACAACTAAAACCCAACAGTATTACCATTATAGAGCCTATGACTTGGTCACATTTTTCCCTCTATCTTCTTTAAATGCAATATTTTTATCTATTTCAAATTGCCCCCCTTTTAAGATATTTTTCCTCAGACCTTTAACATACTTCGAAAGGAAAAATACCTCTCAAAATTAGAGGTAAGAGGATAAGAGTAATCCATTTTTATTATCTGTTACTTCTTAAAGTTTTTCTCTCATTTTAGCTTCAATCATGCTTTTCAGTAAAGCTGTTACCCAATTTATCTATTCTCCTTGATTCTTAGCTGTGCTTTAGTGCACCACAGAAAATAAGACAGTGAACTCTTTTAAAGGTGAACCTAGACTATACTTATAAAAAGGCTCTTTGCTTGAAAAAAAAAAAAGTGCCCTATTGTCATTAAAAGCTCTTAAGCAATTTCACTAGAAAATGTTGTCCATAATGGTAGAGTATTTATCATGTGTAGATACTGGGCCCCCGAATGGTACAAGAGCGGTGCTGAGTCCTTGAATTAGTGTCATAGCAGGGGATCCAAGAATTTAACAGAGGTTGTGACAATTTCTATAATAGGCTGCTGGAGAAGTCCATTAAGAGGGCACTTAACATAGTCTTTGGGAGGGAAAAAGGAGTGCTTCCCGGCAGTGACATTAAACTTGGACTTGAAGGAATAAGAGTTGGCCAGCAAAGAAGGCATGGAGTGGGAAAGGAAAGACTATTTCAAGCAAAGGTAAGATATACAAAGACCCAAAGACCCAAAGAATATTATGTATTCAATGATCTAAACATAACTCAATATGGGGAGAGGGTACAATGAGGTGTGAGAAGAATAAGAATCAAAACTTCAAAGAAAAGCAGGAATCTAGAATGGAGGAGAGTTTGGAGGAGAATTAGCCCAAGGGCAATGGGGAGCTATCAAAAATGAGTGACATGAATATATTTGAATTTAAAAAAGATCACCCTGGTCAGAATAGAGAATGAATTTAAAAAGCACAGGCCTAAAGGTTGTGAGAGGTATTTGAACACTTTTGCAGTCATCTGATTCTGAGATTACGGTAGCCAGAACAAGGATAATCAGAGTGGGAACATAAAAACTAGACTGCTAGAAAAGAGACTGAGGAAAAAAATACAATGCAGTGCAAGGGGATTGAAAAAAACTTGGTTATTGATGGACTTTGGAGAAGTGAGAAAAGAGGAAGACATGGGTGAGGCATCTTGGACTTGGACATTTGGGTAAACGTAGAGCACATCTCAGATAAAGGGAAAACTCAAGGAAGAGAATATGTAGTTCTGTGTGTGTGTTGGTCGGGGGGTGTTAAGCTTGAGGTCAATTTTGGGTACATGGATTTGGAGGAGGAATCTATGGGACAGCCAAGTGAAGTTGTTTCTCGAGCTGTTGAGATAATCCACGTAAAGTCACAAAGAACCTATATAATCACTAACTGAAGTCATGAGAATGGATGGTCCATCTCAGGGAGGGTTTATCTTTCCTCCAAAAAAAGCCAGAACTACCACAAGGAGGCCAACATTTAAAGGGCAGCCTGGCTGGTCAGAATGGCCATCATTAAAAAGTCACAAATAACAAATGATAACAAATGCTGGACAGGGTGTGGAGAAAAGGGAACCCTCCTATACTGTGGGTGGGAATGTAAATTGGTGCAGCCACTATGGAAAACAGTACGGAGCTTCCTCAAAAAACTAAAAATAGAGTTGTCATATGATCCTGCAATCCCACTTCTCGGCATGTATCCAGAGAAAACTATAATTTGAAAAAATACATGCACCACAATCATAGCAGCAGTATTTACAATAGCCAAGACATTGAAACAACCCAAATGTCTGACAGATGAATGGATAAAGAAAATGTGGTACATATGGAATATTACTCAGCCATAAAAAAGAATGACATAATGCTTTTTGTAGCAACATGGATGGACCTAGAGATTATCAGACTAACTGAAGTAAGCCAGATAGAGAAAGACAAATATCATATCACTTACACGTGGAATCTAAAATATGACACAAACTAACTTGTCTATGAAACAGATACAGACTCACAGACACAGAGAACAGACATGTGGTTGCCAAGGGGAAGGGGATGTGAGGGAGGGATGGACTGGGAGTTTGGGATTAGCAGATGCAAACTATTATATACAGAATGGATAAACAACAAGGTCCTACTGTATAGCACAGGGAAAAGAATATGAAAAATAATGTGTGTGTACAAATATATATATATATATATATATATATATATATATACACATACACACATAACTGAATCACTTTGCTATACAGCAGATATTAACACAACATTGTAAATCAGCTACACTACAATGAAATGCATTTAAAAAGTAAAAAGAAAATAAAGGCAGCCTGGGCATGTGGTATCCATGTGGAAGACTGAGAAGTATACAATAGTGTTATTTGCTTTGTTAAGCTCATGAATGTGAAGGCATGAAACATATCTGGAAATGAGGCAACTTCTTAGTGGTCCTAAATAAAGTGTGCTTAACTGTTAAGGAAGTAGAATCATTTGTTATATTAAATGTCTCCAGTTAAATAAGTTCATTCATTTATTCTTCCATTTCTTCCTTGAAGGTCTTGATTCACTAACTGAGGACATGGAAATGGGGTATGTGTGAAGCTGTGTAGATAACCATCTAAGTAAGGTGTCTTCACCAATATCTTTTACCTATTTATATGCATTTATGGGTGGTGGGGAGAAAAACTAGCTTTTGTATTAACAATACTGTACATCTCTTTCTTTATATTCAAATAATGGATTTTTTCATGAATTTAATGATTGTTCATAAAAATTACACATTTTAAAAGTCAAATAGTATAGAAAGAAGTGAGGAAGCAACCCTTGCCCCACTCCTTCCTAATTCTAGGTCCTCCTCCTCACATGCAGTTACTTTTAGTGGTATTAGTTTTCTTGTTATTTTCCTTCAACTTCATCTTATTAAGTATATTGCTGGTTCTTTTTATTTTATTTTATTTTTTATCATCTATTTATTTATTTATTTTACAGTAGGTCCTTCTTGGTTACCTATTTTAAATATAGCAGTGCGTACATGTCAATCCCAAACTCCCTGACTAGCCCTCCCACCCACGCTTCCCTCCTGGCAACCATAAGTTCATTCTCTAAGTCTGTGAGTCTGTTTCTGTTTTGTAAATAAGTTCATTTGTATCAATTTTTTTTTTTTTTAGATTCTGTATTTAAGCAATATCATATGGTATTTGTCTTTCTCTGTCTGACTTACTTCACTTAGTATGATAATCTCCAGGTCCATCCATATAGCTGCAAATATATTGCTGGTTCTTGACTTATGGATGTTAGATATTATATTTTGCCTTCCCACATTGGTCCATGAGAAATTCTCTTTCTTGGACCCAGTCTCCTGGCATCCTCCTCATGCTTCCAATGGTGGTATACTGCTATTTTAGATAGGTTGGTTTTAAAAATCCATATTGTGTCTGATGTAAATATCAGCCTTTGCTGGTATCTATCGCTTGTGTGTTTTGTATAAGAGCCACCATATTAAAGCCCTCTGTCGATATGCCTCATTCAAGGCCAAATTTTCTCAACCTCAAGGATACTGATATTTTGGACCAGATAATTCTGTGTGTATGTGTGTGGAGGGGATTACTGTCCTGAGTCTTTAAGATGTTTAGCAGCATCCCTAGCTTCTACCCACTATATACCAGTAGCACCTCTCATCTTGACATCTAAAAATGTCTCCTAATAATGCCAAAGTTTCCCTGGGGGGGCAAAATCCCACCCAGCTGAGAACAACTGGTCAACACTGGTTGCTTACTGGGACTCCTGCATGCTGTTATTCTGAAATTACCTTCCTGTTCTGTGGCGGATGACCTGTTCCCTGGATCCCATACCTTTCTTTTTTAAACACTACTTTCTTTGGGTGAAGCACATTGTAGCGGGCAGGTTCTACAGTGGCCCCAGTGAACCATTGCCAGGAGTCATATGCAATGTCCTCCCACATCACATGGTACTAGGTGTCCTTGCTGAGTTTAGGCTGTTGACTGAAATAAATGCACAACTTGAGAGTTGTGAGTTGTTTTATTTGGGGCAAAATGAGGACAACAGTCCAGGAGACAGCTTCTCAGATAGCTCTGAGTAACTGCTCCGAATAGGTTAAGGGGGAGGTCAGTATATATGTGATTTTAGTGAAAGGGGTATGTGCAGTCAAGCACACGTTTTGACAGAGGCTTGCTGCTAGTCACAAGGAGGAGATGTCACCAATAATAATTTTAGTGCTTTTCTAGATATGAGGAGATGCAAGAATTGGGCTGATAAAATCTTCTCCTGCAAATATCTAACTTTCTGAAGGCTTGTTCTGCCAGTTTTTCCTAGAGCACAGAGTGCCTCATTCCTGATCACCCTGAACTCCTTTCATCAGATGTTGAAGGTCAGCAACTGCAGTGGGTAGTGACTTCACCCTTGACGACGCAGATGGCAAGTGCCAATTTTTAGTTGGGAAAACTCTAAAAGATTCTGATTTCTGTCTGAAGTAGCCTTCTTCTGCGTAGCTATCAATTTCTCTCACTCTGTCTCTCCCCTCCTTCTCTTCTCCCACTTTCACTCACCACTTTCTCTCATATAACTTTGTAAGGTGATAGATGTTTGTTGTTTTAAGGTGCTAAATTTGGGGGTGATTCTTGCATAACATTCAATAACAAATATATGCATATCATGTAGTGTCTTAATAAAGGTGCTAAGGAAGTTTAAATGATGATATGAGATACATCTTCCTTTTTATGTATGAATAGTTTTATTTCTCCATATGATATATGACTGATTATTAGACCAAGCATAGAGTTCTAGCTTGAAATCCATTTTCCCTTAGAATTATGAATATGCATTTCCATTATCTTTGAACTTCCAGTGTTTCTGTTAAGAAGTCATACGCTAGTCTGAGTCCAGATTCCGACTTTAGCAGATTTAGGATTTTGCCTTTGTATGTCTTCTACTGTTCTGTGTTCTTCTACAGTGCTGTGTAGAGTAGCAAAATTTTATATCAGATTTCTTTTATCCTATAAAGTGTGTTCAATTACATCTTTGCTAATGGCCCCTCCCCACATCTATTCTCTCTTTCTTGTAAATCCTATTGGACATTGAAACATCATGTTTGACCCTCTGATTTTCTCTTCTGCTCTCCTACTGGCTGATTTTTTTGAGTTTTTTCTCAACTTTCTGGGACATTTCTCAAATTTTATCTTCCAATTTTCCAGGTTTTTAAAAATTTCCTCTGTTGCATTTCTGAGAGTTCTTTCTTATGGCTTGCCAGTTTTATTTTAAAGTACCATGTTCTTGTTTCCTGGATTCGTATATCCTCCCACTTCTCTGAAGATATGTCTTTAGTGTTTCCTATGCCTCCTGCATTATCCCTGTTCTCTTTAATTATCTGTTTGTTCACTGTGCTCTTTACCCTTCTTCTTGGAGCTCTGATGGAAATATCTGATGGTGCTTGTTATCTGTTCAGACTCATGACTGCAGCAATACAAATTGGACTGAAGATTCTATGTGCACGGGCTGACTTTTTCAACAAATGGGCTTCCCTATCAGGTGATGATATGGATAGACTTTTTTTCTTCTTTTTTTTTTTTTTTAGTGGGAACATCTCTAAAATTCTAGCTATTACATATATTTTTAATAGGGCTGTTCAGTTCTTTCACAGAAAAAACTTCCCATCTCTTGCATGGAGAAAGAAAACACTCACTATAGAGCTCTTGGAAGAGGGCAAAAAATAAGGCTAATGATGCAGTGCCCAGTGTACAGAGTGCCACTTTATTTCTACCTTTAACCTTACATCTTTCTCAACCTTGCCCCCCCACAGCTTTGACCCCTTTTGGTTCAATTCCTATAAGCTACACAATAAGTCTCTGGTCTCCTGAGATGGAGGGGAGAAGGAATTTGCTTCCCTGGCTGGACACAGAAAAGTGGGTCCAAGGTCAACAGTTCTCTGTACAAACTCTGCCCTATTTCCTCCAACTTCATGTCTCAACACAGCCTCTATGGTGCACAAACCATCCCAGGTCTGAACCTCTCCCAAGATGCCTTCAAAGAGACCTGAAAGGAGGCAGCTTTCACCTCCATTTGTTGCCCAATTTCCAAAAATTTGTGTTATTTCTTACCCATCCTAAGCTCTCTAATTTGTCGTCTTTGTCATTTTGAGCTCCAACTTTTTAAAATTTTTAAATTTCTTTATGTCACAGTGGAGGAGTTTAAGAAGAGAGTGACAATAACTTTGTGCCTTCATCCTCCACGTTTAAGTAAGAACATGCCTTTGTTACATGTGAATTTTCTGAACCCCTTAATTTTTGCTGAGCCCTATTAATCATTGTAAAGTCACTTGTTCTGAGAAAGGAGCACTCCCCCATGTGCTATTTCACTTCAAAATTTCAATTGAGAGTGACTGCCAAGTTTCGCTGGCTAGTCTCAGAGCTGGGGGCTTGAGCTAGTCCCTGCAACTAGCATTGCAGAAATTGGCGTCAATAAGGAATGCTATTTTTTCCCACTCGATAGCCCTGTGTGCTTCAATGTGCACCACAGTGCAATCTGCCAAATATAAGAGATATCTGGCAACCTCTTTTGTTAGCAATGCTTTTCTAAATATTCCAATGGGGTTTTAGCACTCATATTTTGCCCCATCATTTCTGTTTGGCCCACCTTTTTAATTTTTTTAATTACTATTTTTAATTCAAGTATAGTTAATTTGCAATGTTGTGTTAGCCTCAAGTGTACAGCAAAATGATTCAGTTATATATATATGTGTATATATATATACACGCACACATATATACATACATATATACACACATATATGTGTATATATATTCTTTTTCAGATTATTTTCCATTATAAGTTATTACAAGACATTGAATACAGTTCCCTGTACTATATAGGAGGTCCTGTTTTTTTATCTGTTCTATATATAATAGTGTGTATATGTTAATCCCAAAGTCCTAATTATCCCTCCCCCATCTCCTCTCATAACCATAAGTTCATTCTCTACGTCTGTGAGTCTATTTCTGTTTTGTAAATAAGTTCAATAATATCATTTTTTTTTAGTTTCCACATATAAGCAATATCATATGATATTTGTCTTTCCCTGTCTGACTTACTTCACTTAATATGATAATCTCTAGGTCCATCCATGTCTGGCCCACCTTTTAAATAGGGTTCCATAAGCTAGGCACTGTGAAGTGAACATGGCATTCCTAACAGAGCACACACACTGAGTGAAAGCTAACGCAAACACCAAGGAGAAACTGACAGGTTCCATGACAGTAGTACACACAATACAAGGAGAGTTCAGGGCATAGAGCAGAATAGTTTACCAGATAAAAAGTGAGCCTAGCAGAGTTCAATTTTCAGCCACACTGGCTCAGCTGTGTGAACCTGAACAAGTCACTTAGCCTTTCTGTGCCTAAGCATCCTCATCTGTAAAATGGGGAAATGTTGGCACTGACATTGTGTGAGAATTGAATGAATGAACACATGCAGAGTGCTAAACCTGCAGCTTGGCACACGTGACACACTTTATAATATTGGCTGCTATTAACTGTTTTCTAGCTACGAGGTCGAGGGAAGTCTCCTGTGGGTGGTGGCAGGAATTTAAACTGGACTTGAAGGTTTAGAACCCCACTGCAGTGCTAGCTAGAAGATCCAGTTTTCAGAGCCTTCATTTCTAGGCATCAAAAGGTCAAGCTACTTATTAAAGTGGAAACACATTTTCAATAACTTTAAATTAAGAGCAATAATGATAATCCAAACCTGACTTGTTGCACAAAAGGCAATTACCATCACAGAACATTGAATGTGCCCTGGGCTGTGGCCTTCTGCTGAATTTGTTCCACATCTCGAGATAAAAGTATTTACGGCTCAAGTGGTCAAAGGAGAATAAAAACATGTCTTTTATTCCGAGAAAAGCTTTCTTCACACAGACTTCAACTACTTTGTTAATCCTTAAGCCTCTAATTAGAGTTGTAGTCCAAAAGCTAAATATTCAGCACCCCTACACCCCAACTCTCTCCACCAGGCTTTAAAAAAAAAAAAAAATCAAGGTGGCTCAGTCACCAGCCAGCTCTTTGGTCTGTTTTGTAATAACCCTTCTCTGTATTTATCCCACATCTTTCATCTGGGTTCCTTAAGACCCTTTACAAACAGGATCTCATTAATCCTTAACAACACTGCTGTGAGGTCCTTGACCACTGCAATTATCCCAAATTTACAGATGAAGAAACCACGGCACCGAGTGCAGGCCTTTTCTCTCCTTACCAACAAAGCAGATAATTTCTCATGATGCTCACACTACATACACATGACAGTTGTAAGCAACCGGCTTTGTTGCAATAAAAACAGTTGCTCAATTCCTGGAACATTTCTGAAGTTGTTTAAACTGGGAAAGTACAAGGTGAGAAGACCCCACAGGCCTTCAGAAAAGAAAATCAAAGCAAGCCAGCTCCACAGAACCCCACTACCCAAACACACTGCCTCTCACACGTGTATTACAGGGGACAGAGCAGAATCTCAGGAAGAACATTTTTAAGGACATTAGTACTCAATTAACAGAATTTATATTCATGTGCATATTCACTATGGTGTCTTTTGTGATGCCCTGGGAGGAGCTGCCCTCTCTCCCCAATATGGCCCCACTGTAATCCTATAAAGTCTTTTCATGGAGCATGGAGGGTGTTCCCACACTAGGTATATACATCCTTCTGCTACTAGATTCAAAATACAAAATTCCGTCCAAGAATACTGAGGCCAACTATGTGCTAGGTACTCTGTTAGATGCTAACATTACAAAGATCAATTGTATAGGGACACTAACCTCAAGAATCTCCCAGAAGCCAACTACACTATATTCATGTTTCTATTCTCAGCACCTAGGATAGCATCCAGCTTATGATAGGTATTAGGGACTTAATGTTTGTGTCCCCCTCGAATTCATATGTTGAAGCCTTATCCTTCTGTGTGGCTGTATTTGGAGATGGAGCCTCTAAGAAAGTAATTATGGTTAAATGAAGTTATAAGGGTGGAGCTCTGATCTAACAGGAAGAATGTTCTTTCCAGAAAAGATGTCTGCAACCCAAGGAAAGAGTTCCCACCAGACACCAACCCTGCTGACACACTGATCTCAGACATTCAATCTCCAGAACAGAACTGTGAGAAAATACATTTCTGTAGATGGAGCCATCCAGTTTGTGACATTTTGTTATGGTGCCCCGGCCAATGAATACAGTAGGTATTCAATTGATGTTCATAGATTGAATTGTACTTTGTTATTTTTGTTCACCTTATTACCATACTAGTCTTTGATTACCACTCTTCTCTCAGGGGCTTGGAACACCGAGTCAGTAGCTGCTGTCCCCCTATTTTGGTTTCCTTGACGCTGGCACATGCTTTCCAGCCTACTCCATAGCCAGAGGGGTTGGACTTGAAGGCGGGCATTTCCCAAGTGCTTAACTGTGTCTCCCCAGCTGTGTCCTGCTGAGCCTGGCCTTGTAGGGAGCAGACCTCTTCAACAGTTCATCAGTCCTCTGCATATACCCTGCTTCACCCCCCCCCTCTTTCTCTGTCTTATTTTGGAAACATCAGACAAGTTTCCCAAAGGTCTGATTCAGAAGGCATTTGAGAAAAAGCCATTCTTAAGGTTTTAAAAAAATTTTATTTTCCATGTCATGTTTTTGTACATCAAAAGCTGCTGCCTGTGCCTGGTGACAGCAGCTCATGTGCAGGGTGGGCACCCTATATCTTATCTTTCTCCTTCCTGGGGGAATGTCCCCCTCATTAGGTGCTCTGCCTCCAGGGAATGGGCAATGTTTATGCCCTCTTTGTATTCAAATTGCATCCCAGTTATCCTGAAACCTGCACTTTACATGCATGCTCTGATCACCCAAGCATGCAGATAATTCATATTATTTTATTATCATCAATAAGAAAATATACACCGTGTTTTGTACTTTACAATCTATGAAGCACATCCTCTTGCATCATCCCATTTCATCTTTGTCTTAGCCTGATTGAGCTGCTATAACACAATACTGTACACTGAGTGACCCAAACAACAGAACTTTATTTTCTCACAGTCCTGGAGGCCAGCAAAACCAAGGTGCCAGCCAATTCAGTCTCTAGTGAGGGCTCTTCTCCTGGTTTGCAGACGACCACCTTCTCACTGTATTTCTACATGGCAGAGATGGAAATACAGAGAGAGACACAGAGACAGAGAGAGCAAGCTCTGGTGTCTCCTCTTATCATGGCACTAACCCTATCAGATCAGGGTTCCCCCTTGTGACCTCATTTAACCTCATTACCTTCTTACTATAAATACAGACCCAATAAAGTCAGGGCTTTAACATATGAGTTTGATAAGGACATGATTCAGTCCACAGTAATCGTCAAGGACCTATGAGCACACCACAAAATAAAGGATGTCCCACAACAAGGAGTAGAGAAAGAGAAACGATGACTGACATCCAGTCTTACTCATCATGCCAGCACTTCTCCATTCAGGCCCACCCCTCAGCTTGGTGGACTAACTGAGTGATGATACTGGGGATGCCATTTCCTTCTGCCCGTATCACTGTCCTTCCTCTAGAGGGAAAGGTGACCTCTCAAGGTCACATTGTGTCATAGCCATATTTTTGTGAAGTGGAGGACAGAAATCCTGCAGGACCTAGTATCCCTGAGCAAGAGATGATTGGAAAGCTCAGAAATGTAGGAAATGAACCAACCTAAACAAAGTCTGGGTGCTAGCAAAAGACATGGGAATTTTAAATTCCAAGCAGCAAAGTGTTGTTTGATACAAGCCCAGAGACGAAAGTGATCAGGGCTTAGTAAGGCCAAGGAGACACGCCTTCTGAGGCATGCTTTTCTCAGACTGTTTATCAGGATTCTGTGGCTCTGAGGATCTCAAGCGTATGCCAGGGTCAGAGAGGGAGTGATGGGGGCAGCGTGAACCTTTGAAGGTCTCCGGTGAGAAAACAGCTGTTGAGGATTGTACTTTGAAGACACTCCCTGTCTGGATTCCTCTTCATCCCTGTCTCCCTTGAGTCAGTCTGTTCCTGATAAGTGACAGGAAGGCGAAGTGTCTGGGTTCATCACTAATCACTATTTCCTCCAAGGTATGTGCAATCACAAATGCAGACAGTGCATCTTATGAATATATATGGTAAAAAAAAAAAAAGAAAAAGAAAATGCTGAAGCAAAGTCAGATGTAGCATTTGGTGCTGGAAGGCAGCTGAGGAGCCACCAAGGGAAGGTGACCAGGAATCCTGTTTGGATTTTGTACCCAAGTGAATTCACCCTCGATTGATGGTCTTAGAACGATCACAGATTCTAAATTTATTTTTTTTTCTACCATCAGGGAGCCAAGAAGGACAGATGATAAAAGAGTAGAAAAGGGAATTGATTGGTAAAAAAAAAAAAAAAAAAAAAAAAATCATATTTCATATGTGATGGGAATAAAAAGGAGAAAATGAGGAACAATCAAAGAAACAACTTATTTTATTTAAAAAATATAATATCCAGGTAGAGACCACTGACTTATCTTTCAGGGACTAATTCAAGGGTCACTCTCCATTAAGAATTTTCTGACCCTCCCTCCCAGAAAGACTTGCTCACTCTACCTGGAACAGACCTCTATGCTAGCATTGATGATACATCGTTGCCTTACTTGCTTTTACCTTTGTCACCAGACTAGATTCCTTAAAGGCAGTACAGGATCCAGTCTATCTCTGTCTCTCCCACACGTGAAATAGTGCCTGCCACATGGAAGATGCTTTGTGAATATTTGTTCAACGACAAGCGTGAAGGAGAGCTGCCCCGTACTGTGGGGAAGGCAGAGCCATCACTCAATAAAACGCTCTGAAAGTTGTGTCTCTTTTAAACATTCTCATCTCCTTCTCTAGACCATTTTCCTCCTTCAACGGCCCCTTCTCCTCCAATGGCCGTGCCTCTGAGAAGTTGCCTGTGGTCCCAAACCCCAGGTTTTTGAAGTACAATTGCCTTCTTTCCTAAGGGCTCTCTGACCCCAAAATGTCTCCCTTTCTGCCTTTGTTCTTCCATCTCAGAAATTAAAATCCTTTTCTTCCTTTAGGAAGAAGCTGTTTTCATTTGAAAAGACAGCAGTGGCTTAACCTGAATGTCTAATTGGAGAAAATTCAAGAACAATGATCAAGGACAAAGACGAATTCCAAACCTGCCAGATCCAACCCTGCCAGGGAGAGATTCACAAGCGCGGCTTTGCAAACCCTCGCTCTTCCTCCTCCAGCCTGGGCCGCCTTAATACGGCAAATATATTTGCACGCCATGTCTCCACGCCCTGGCTTCTGAACCAAAAGTGCTGAAATTGAAGCCATTTTATGTATGACGTGGCCGTGGGCATTTTCTTCCTCTTGGGGAGAACAAAAAAGGCTCCTTTTAAGAGTAACCCTCTCTTAATTTCCACCAGATTCCCAAAGGTGTCTTAAATCAAAGAAAGGTTAAGAAAGCTGTGCTAACAGAAAACTCTTCCCTCTACATCAGAGAGGCGTGAATCAATCTTATTAAAAAATCTCTTCCATTGCTGTCCACCTGAAACTAACACAACACTGTAAATCAACTATACTCCAATAAAAAATTTTTAAAAATCCCTTCCAGAGACTTTCCCAAGTTAACTCTTTACTGTCTTTGCCCTCCTAATCTTTTTTTTTTCAATCTGTAAAAACAAAGTAAAGAATCTGTATTCTTTACTTCCATTAATATTTTTAGAGGTATATTTTCCACTGAAATGTATCAAAGTTGTGATAAAAATATTTCTAGTTCCTTACAATTCAGTGTCCCCCATATTTTTCACTGACAGGTCAGTGACCTAATACTATGAATGTACTGGGAACAAGTTGTAAGAATACCACTTCTTTTTTTTTTTTTTTTTTTTTTTTTTTGCAGGAGAAATAAGATCATTTTTATTGGTATTATTGCTGTGGGCAAAATGAGGCTAATAATAAAAGTCTGGCCAGTGACTATTTGGGCTTACTATTTACAAACTTGCAGTAATAATAATTGTGTACATATATATTGTATTTTCTAGTAGAAGCAGCACTTTTGCACATATTATCTCATCTTTTTTAATAACAGCTTTATGAAGGAGACAGGTATTATTCTCTGTGACTAAGTGAAGTCAAACAAAGAAAGACAAATATCATATGATATCACTTATATGTGGAATCTAAAAGAATAATACAAATGAACTTATTTATAAAACAGAAACAGGTTCACAGACTTAGAAAACAAACTCATAGTTACCAAAGGGAAAAGGTTGGGGAGGAAGGATAACTTGGGAGTCTGGGATTAACACACACACACTACTATATATAAAAGAGATAAACAACAAGGACCTACTGTATAGTGCAGGGAACTATACTCGATACTCTGTAGTAACTTATATGGGAAAAGAATCTGAAAAAGAACAGATATATGAGTATGTGTAACTAAAGCAGTTTGCTGTACACCTGAAACTACCACAACATTGTAAATTAACTATACTCCAACATAAAATAAAAAATTTTTAAAAAGCATACCACTTCTTAACTCCTTATAGAAGCATTTCTAAGTCTGCAAATAAAGCCCCAGCAGAAAGAAATATAAATGTAAGATGACACAGGAAGGGAACAGAGAATCACGAACTCTAAGACTTGCCAAGAAATTAAGAGGTTATTTTTCTCTGCCATCCACTGCCAGAATTCTTATTATGGTTTCTCCAACAAATCATCATGCAATTATTATTCGAAGACCTCCAATGACAAGGAATTCACTGTCGCACAAGGCATTTTACTCTACCATTGTAATCTCTGAATTCCTAGGAGATTCATCCTTAAAGTTAGGCAAAATCTAACTTCTAGTTAGATTGCTTGAGAAATCTGGGCAGCTGGATTCCCTCATGTATTTAGATTATGTTTCAAAAAGTTTAAGGTAGTGTCTGAGTCTCTCTTTTTCCTGATTGTGTTGAGAGAGCACAGTATCCTGTATCCTGCTTACTTCTGTCAGTCTCCTGATCCTGTGCAGGGGGACTAATGACCAGAGAATCAATGACCCAGAGAATCAATAGAAGAATGAATGAGTGAGCACTTATCTTAGTTCTGTCTCTGTAGGAGAAAGAGATGGTAGGAAAAGTCCAGCATCCTCAATCACTGAGTCCCCCAGCACTACCTACTACAACAAGAGGTCCCTAGAGCAATGGTGGTGGGGCGAGGTGGGCAGGGATAGTGATTCTCTGAGATTGAGTAAGGGGATGGGGGACAGCCCATTACTAACCACGGCTTGGACACCCATTTCCTGTATCTTAGACTGAGCTGCAAGGCCTGTACTTTTACACTAGCCCTGAGATCTAACCTTAAACCAAAAAACAACGTACAAGTACATCCTTGCTTCCTGCATTTAGCCAGGGTTTAAAATATGTAAATGCCTATGGGGTCAGGTAGAGCCTTCAATGAAGTGAGGCATTAGAGTATAAGAAAATAAAGGTTAAGGCATAATTTAAGAATGCCTTCCTGACCAGCAAGGACCTGCTGTAGAGCACAGGGAACTATACTCAATATTTTGTAAGAGCCTATAAGGGAAAAGAATCTGTAAAAAAAAAAAAAAAAAAAAGATATATATGTATGTATAACTGAATCACTTTGCTGGACACCTGAAACTAACAAAACATTGTAAATCAACTCTACTTCAATTTTAAAAAAAGAAAAGAATGCCTTCCCAATTAAAGTTATTTAAAATATGCTGTCTTTCAAAAAATAACACTCTTAGTTTACCCCTTATGGTCAAGAATACCTACTAGACTTGGGGAGGGAAGGCTGAATCCCAGCTCTCTCCTTACTTGCTGTGGGATTTTAAGCGAGTTATTTAATGTCTGTCTATATGCCTTAGATTCGCCAACTCTAAGATACTGATTCTATTAATACAAGTAATCACACAGGATTATTGTGAGGCTTAAGTGCTCTATACTAATTAGAATAGTGCCCAGCATAGAGTTGAATATATTATAATAGACTACACAGAGTAATATATATGTAATGTGATATAGTTATTTTTGTTACTCAGTCTGTAACCATAAGCATGATCCTGCAGGACCACACACCCAAAAGGTGCTTTCGGGGAAGTCTGGCATCTCAGTGCTCTGTAACCATCTGACTATTGTCCAGTCCCAACAGAGCAGGATGATCTAGTTTAGAGGAAAGATTGCTGGGCTGACTATCTAGAGACCTGGCATCTGGCCCTAGCTGTGTCATGAATTAGCTGGCTAGCCTAGGTTAATCAGTTAATCAGTTAATCAGTTAATCAGTTAATCCTCAGTGTCCTCAGCCAGCCTTATTGACCTTACAGAGACATTTAAGGGGCAAGAGTTAAAAACTGACATGTTGCTATAATGGTCCTAATCATACAGAGTTCTGCTGATAAATAAGAGGTCTAATAACCCATAAGGTTTTCCTTTTCTCTTGCAGAGTCTTTCAAGACCAGTCTTGGATGACCATTCGTTCTCCTAGTTTCTCTATCTCCTTTGTTTCTTCCCTTCTATGTTGCTTTTAGGATGAATGAGTCCTTTAGAGTTAGCCATTGTTATTATTATTATAAATCACGCCCGATTCAACCCACAGGTCCGCCAGTTTTGAACCCTGCTTGAGGCCCACATATCATTCTTCATTATCTAGTTCATACCTAGTTGGAAAACAAGATGACACAAGGAAGAATACCCAAGTAAAAGTAGGGCAAGAGAAACTTCTGAAGTTTCCACACAAGGTCTAGAGAGGGCACAGTGTGTGCTGTGTATCCCCAGCTTCCTGTATGCTCCCCGCCAGCGCCATAGTCCATCCTTGTGGTGGATGGTTCAAAAGCCCAAACTCATCTCATTATATAGCAAGTTACAAGAGAGGAAAAGAAATTCTCAATCATAGGAAAGTGTTCTTTGAGACCATACTACAGGGATGTCCACATCTGCCCTCTTTGCCTGTTCCAACTGTTCTCTAGGAGTTTGACCTGAGTGTCCTTGGTCGTGACTACATAAACTGTCCTCATCACTGCAGGATAGAATTAAGTAGTGTGAAGAGCAAACCTGGCTTCTGCTAACAGCCATCAAAACTGATGTCCTTCAACAGTCCTTGTACTCATTGGGCTCTAGCCCCTTTATCATTCTAATCTTCACATATTTCCTTTTGTCCACATTCTTTCCACAATCTGATTCTCAGCACCCAGCCCCATACTTCACAAGGTTATGACTCACACATACTACTTCTCTCTAAGACCTAGGCAGTCAGCTTTTATTAATACAGCCTGCACTTATGCCAGTTGTTTTAACAGTCCTCAGTAAAGGATCCTGCAGCAAAGATGACAGGATATATGTGACGGGTGTCGTTCTGAAATTCAGATACGATGATGATATTCTCCTTTACACTTAATGGATTGCAGCACAGAATAAATAATAAAGAATGACTGCTACACAGTTGAAGCAAATTAAAGTCAATGTATTCGAGACTTCAGCAGTGAACTGACACAGCTCCTGAATACCAACTGCAACTCATAAAGGAAAAGCACAATCAAAGGTTGGCCTGGAGATCTGGAAAGACACTGCCCAGGTGGGACCACATTAAGTTGAAATTATGCAGAGTTCTGGAGGGCATGTACTGGCCCTCCAGCAGAGAAAAGCACTCCATCAGGCTTCATGCCAAAAGAACTCACCATTCTTGCAGAGCAGGACAGCCAGGTAGCCCTGAGAAGAAGAGTTGAGACAGAGCAGGAGGCTGGGTGCCTGGGCTGTCACAAAGCTCAATGCAATGTTTTCTTTGGATGGGGCTGCATCTGCATAAATCGCTGAGGAAGAGAGGCTTATATTCTTGGTCACCGGGTAGGGTTCTTGAAACATGTAAATCACTGAAGTGCCAGCCTCAAAGACAGCAGAAACCTCTGCAAGATATCAGAGGGGAAAGCACACATTAAAACATTTGGTCAAGTATTCAGGAGAGCCACCATTGCTTGTTTATTGTTTCCTATGCATTGGTCACTGTGTGAGAGTTTTTACATGAATTATAGAATATGCTTCCCACAATAATTCTGAAGTGGCAGAAATCACCATTTCTATTTACAAATGAAAAACATGAGGCTTGCCGGGGTTAAGCACCTTGAACAAGGTTGTGTGGCTAGAAGAGAGAGCTCAGATTTGCACTGTGAAATGTAGGACCAGTTTCACCTATATCTGTGGAATAACTACCACGTGCCCGGCTGATTTCTGGAGAAGCAAAGAGATGTCCCGGCCTCCTGCATAGTAGAGAGAAATTGCACCAGGATTATCTTACTTTCAAAACTGAAATCCTAACAATTCTGGTTTATGTTTTTCTCATGGGTCAGGAGGGTGTTGAGTGGGCTCAAAACTACTGAGAGTAGTACATTAGGAAAGAAAGTAATTCTCTACGGTGTTGGATAAAATGTGAGGACCCGTGGAAACGGAGGAGAGGAAATCTGCGGAAAGATTAGGAAAGGCATAGGTATCCAATTCCTGGACTCAATTATTTTATTTTATTTGAAGGATAGTTGATTTACAGTATTTTGTCAGTTTCAGGTGTACAGCACAGTGATTCAAGTTTACATAATATGTATCTATTTCAGATTCTTTTCCCTTATAGGTTATTACAAAATATTGAGTATAGTTCCCTGTGCTACATAGTAGGTCCTTGCTGGTTATCTCTTTTATATATAGTAGTGTGTTTAGGTTAACCCCCAAATCCTAATTTATCTCTCCCCCCTTTCCCCTTTGGACTCAATTATTTTATTTTATTTTATTTATTTTTTTTCGGTACGCGGGCCTCTCACTGTTGTGGCCTCTCCCATTGCGGGGCACAGGCTCCGAATGCCCAGGCTCAGCGGCCATGGCTCATGGGCCCAGACGCTCCGTGGCATGTGGGATCCTCCCGGACCGGGGCACGAACCCGTGTCCCCTGCATCGGCAGGCGGCTTCTCAACCACTGCGCCACCAGGGAAGCCTGGACTCAAATATTTTAAATATCTAGGGAATTGGTTTTCAATTCCCCAAAAGAGCAAAGACTTTGGCAAATAGGCATTCCCACGGGAAACAATTCCTACAGCACAACATAGAGGATACAGATCTGCCATCACCATTGGGAAGGGAAGCCTCTACAGACTGATGACATTCAATTAGCAGGGGCAGGAATCACCCAATCCTCCCTGTATCATTTCACTCCAACTGCTATCATTTTAGTTCAGTGGAATCGGCAAGGATCCAGTTTCACCACCGGATCTGAAGCTTCCTTTGATTTCATACTAGCTGTGTGGTTCCAGGCAAGTTAGTCAAACCCATGGAGATGGTTTCCTCATCCGGCAAATGGGAAACATAACACTTCCCTCAACAATATTTCTGGGCGGATAAACAAGAGGATATGTTAAAGCTCTTAAGAGAGTTACCACCATAGTTTAAACTCACAGACTCTCCATATTAGAAGAGAATTTAACCTCAACCCATACTAATGCCCATCATAAAATATATCTGTTTAATGACTGCACATGCATCCAAGTGCTGGGATATTTTCTTCTTTGAATCAAGGCTGCTCTTAAGTTTACTTTAAATTTTATCTCTACACAGTATCAGGGTATGGAGCAAAGGTTCCTTGGTAGAACAACAGAGCTTGGATCTGCAACAAACCTCTGCTATGAAAACAGCACATTAGACATGAATCTAATTTTTTCTTTTTTTTAAATTGAAGTACAGTTGACTTACAATGTTGTATTGGTTTCAAGGTGTAAAGCAATGTGATTCAGTTATACATACATATATATTTATTTTTTTCAGATTCTTTTCCCTTATTACAAAATATTGAGTATAGTTCCTTGTGCTATACAATAGGTCTTTGTTGGTTAAAAAAACACATGAATCTATATTGGCATAATTAATTTCTCTTTTTCCTGAAAGATTGAATATCTGCAATTCCCCATGAAGTTCCCTGATTGAGTTGGTGGCACCTAGAACATAATCAAACCTGGCTTTTGCTTCCTAATTCCATTGCAAATTTGTTCTACCTTTGTGAAAATCCTGTAACAGCCTGTCACGGTGCCAAAAAAATTAAAGTTGCATATTTATGCATATTGCTTAGCAGACTGGGAATACCGGTTCCTTTTCACTAAAGATTCAGAGAAAGTGTTCAGCATTTTGCATGCAGGTTAGAAAATCACTGGTCCTCCTGATTGCAGAGATCTGTGCAGAAACTGGTGACAGGAGGGCTCTAGTTGATCATCAGCTGGATTCAAGCACTTTTCTCAAGTGAATGTCCTTGGGGACATTTGGTCTGCATTTTGAGCTACTATCTACTAGTTAACAGAGTAATGGCTTTATGGGATGTTCATGTGTGTGTTCAAATGTAAGTATAATTCAGATCATTCTGTCCTGAATAGTACATTAGATACAGGCATTCATATTACATTTTTATCTTAAGATAGGAAATTAAAATGAAAAGCACTTTTTAAACTAGAGCTGTCTTACCAAATTCTGTCTTCCCTCCTCCCCAGCCCCAGTTGTATTTTTATTTATTTAGATATTGTGAATTTCAACCTAAAATTAATTCAGCAAAACACCTGGATTTGATTATTCTCTCAGTTTCTTTTCTTTTATAATCTAAGAGTTTGAGCTCTCTGATCATATTTAAGCTCTCTGATTGATTTATCTGAACATCTGAAACCACTGGGCTAAATGAAAGAAAAATCTTCACTTGAAGGTGATTATTACCAATGATCATCACGCTACTCTAGGGCCATGATAACCAATATTAGCAACATCCTTTGGGTACCTACCTGGTGGAAGAATCTGTGCCGATTAGATTCTGAGAAGACAGGACACACATGGAAAGAAATAAGACCGATGGAAGGCGGCCTTGGATGTGATGTGTGAATGACAGAGACATTGAGTCCCAGAGTTGAACGCCTCTGTGGACGGAAGCAGCGTGAGAAGACCTGAAAGAGGAGCTTGGTATTGACTAGGCCTTAAAGTGTGTAATGAACTCAGAGCAGATGCTAGGAGTCAGGGTGGTGCTGGAGAGGATGTGTATCTCCAAGGCAGCCTTGGAGTCAGACTGACATGGGCCTGGACCCTGTCTGTGCCCTCCTTCTGCTTTCTCATGAGATCCCATCAACTGCTGGCTATTCATACACAAACAGGGATGAATTCAATCTCGTGGCACGCAGATGGGTTGGAAGAGAGGATGTAAAGGGACAGCACATAGTAGGAACTCAATAAACAAGAGCTGGTCTTAATAATAGTAATAGAAATAGATTTAGAATTAGAATAAGTATAAAGACCAGGCCTTAATGAATAGGCTAGCGTTTCCATAGAAATCAGTCAGGCTGTAAGTAATTTAGAATAACTTCAAACAAACTGAAAATAAATGAAAGAAATGGGAATTTGAATGCTGAGTGGATATTTCATATTATTAAAAAGTTATTAAAATTTTCTTACTATAACAGTCCTATGGATACATATTTTTATGTCATCTTTTAACAATACATATTGCAGTATTTATAGAACTGATGTGATATCTGGAATTTGCTTCAAAATAATAAAATTCACTGGTGGTCCAGTGATTAAGAATCCACCTTCCAATGCAGGGGATGAGGGTTCGATCCCTGGTTGGGGAACTAAGAGTCCACATGCTGTGGGGCAAGTAACTACTGAGCCCACACACTCTGGAGCCCGCATGCCACAACTAGAGAGAAGCCTGCGCACCACAATGAAGAGCCCACATGCTGCAACTAAGACCCAACACAGCCAAATAAATAAATAAATAATAGGAGGAGGGATGTTAGGCTATAGATGAAATAAAAATTATTATGAGTTAATAGTTGTTGAAGCTAAATAATGGATGCATGGGGGTTCTGAAACCCTTCTACTATAGTGCATAATTGAATTTTTCTGTAATAAAAAGTAAAAAGAAAAAATAAGTTGGCAGGAAGGTATATATTATAGAATTTTTTCAACAGGTTTTTGGCAATTGCTAATTACCCAAATACGTATACTATTTTTTCACTGAAATTCCATTATTAAGGGAATAATCAATACATGTGTTTATCACAGCATTATTTATGTGCAAAATTTGAGGCAATCTAAAATTTCAAAACAGTAAGAGCATTTACTAAGACTTTATAGGCCAGGCATTATCTCAATTCCTATGTGAAGTGCTCATTAAATTTCCATCACAATCTTTCATGAAGAATTCCTAAATTTTCCACATTTTACAGACGAGAAAACCAAGGAATCGTGAGGTTGAATTACATAACCAGTGTCACACAGTGTAGACTGTAGATGAACCAGAATCTGAACACAGGCAGGACTGGTACCAGAGTTCTACTACTGCTACGCTAAAATGCTCTGTGATAAAATAGGTCAAATACACAGAAGCAATTTCACCAGATGGAATATATTGCAATCATTAAAACTGATTAATTATATAGGAATGCCTATGAAATGAAATAAAGAAAATTCAGAATATAAAATGGAATGAACAGAATTAGTTACACTAAATGCAAAGAAAAGAGCTACAAGAAAATCAGATCTCCTTTTTAATGGTTGTCTTTGAATGATTAGCTTGGTTTTTTTTCCCTAGATTTCCAGATGTATTTTCAAATAGAATTCCAAATATACTATCTAGAGTTTTTAATTCAAAATATTTAAATGACCGTCATACCTAGACACCTCAGATAGTGGTTGGGGTAGAGGTGGGCTACAGACAAGTACACAGATGGTATTGGAACAACTGGATAGTCACAAGCAAAAGAATAAAGTAGGACCCCTACCTTACACCATATACAGAAATTAACTCAAAATTTATCAAAGACTAAATGTAAGACCTAAAACTACAAAACACTTAGAAGAAAACCTAGACATAACTCTTCATGACATTGGATTAGACAATGGTTTCATAGATGTGACACCAACACACCACCAGCAACAACAAAAAATAAACTGGAATTATAAAAATTAAAAATGTTGTGCTTCAAAAGATATTGTCAAGCAAGTGAAAAGGGGAGAAACATTTTGCAAATCATATATCTATTATGAGAGTTATTGTTCAGAATATAAAAAAATCCTAAAACCAAACAATAAAAAGAAAAATAACCCAGTTTAAAAATGGGCCATAGATTTGAACAGACACGCAAAGAAGATGCACACTTGGCCAATAAGTACATGAAACAGTGTTTGACATTATCAGTAATTAAAAACTGCAAGATTTGAACAGACACGCAAAGAAGATGCACACTTGGCCAATAAGTACATGAAACAGTGTTTGACATTATCAGTAATTAAAAACTGCAAGTCAAAATTACAATGTGATATTCTTTCACACATTCACAGCAGAATGTGTCTTATGGAAAAGATAGTAACAAGTGTTGGTGAAGATGTGGAGAAATTGGAATGTTCATACACGGCTGGTAAGAATGTAAAATGGAGAGGTTACTTTGAAAACAGTTCCTCAGAAAGTTAGACAAGGGCCTCTCTGGTGGCGCAGTGGTTGAGAGTCTGCCTGCCAATGCAGGGGACACGGGTTCGTGCCCCAGTCCGGGAGGACCCCACATGCCGCGCAGTGGCTGGGCCCGTGAGCCATGGCCACTGAGCTTGCGCGTCCGGAGCCTGTGCTCTGCAATGGGAGAGGCCGCAGCAGTAAGAGGCCCGCGTACCGCAAAAAAAAAAAAAAAAAAAAAAAAAAAAAAAAAAAAAGTTAGACAACATGTAATTACTATACGACTCAGCAATTCCATCTGTAGGTGTATACCCAAGGGAACATAAAACATAAGTTGATACAAAAAATGTACCTGAGTGTGAATAGCAGCATTATTCATAATAGCCAAAATAAATGGAAACATCCATGTCCATCGCCTAATGATTGGATAAACAAAACGTGGCACATCCACACAATGGAATACTCTTTTGGAAATAAAAGGAAGTAAAGCACTGAAAACTCCACAGCGTAGATGAACCTTGAAAACATTATGCTGAGTGAAAGAAACCAGGCACAAAAAGGCCACTTACTGTATGATTCTATATATATTTTTTGAAATATCCAGAATAGGCAATTCCTAGTTGACAGAAAGTTAGATGAATGGTTTCCAGGGACTGGGAGAAAGGTGAATAGCTCCTAAGGGGTATGAGATTTCTTTTAGGGATGAGGAAAACATTCTAATATTATGGAGTGGTGATGGATGGTCATGCAACTTTGTGAATATAGTAAAAACCCCTGAATTGTACTGTTGAAAAGGGTGAATTTGGGGTATGTAAATTACATCCAAAAATTAAAAAAAGAGAAACACATACATAAAACAATAACAAAAAACCCCCTACATATTTGAATCCTATTAACACATTCCTCTACAGGATGAAATTAGGGTCAAAAATGGGAAAAACGAATCAAAAAATGCTGGATGGACCTCCAGCTCTGACATTTATTAGCAGTCACTAAACCAGCGTGATGGTCAGTATTTTTACATGTTAAATGCAAATATTGCTTCTTCCCTCCATAAGGAATAAATGTTGCAGTCAATAACTGCTAGCTAGTTTGTGATTACCACTCCTTTGTACCACACTCAGAAACAGAAAATGGGTCAATAGACAGTGGTTCTAGCCCAGTCATTGGTCATGGACAAATGTCCTTAATTCTACACCAGATATTTCCAGGATTGGCAGCCCCTAAAATACACATGCCATGGAAAGTTAACATAAAAGACTCCCCTAACAGAGAACAGCTTTATCCAGGACCATCTTGGAGCTAAGGGCTCCCATTTGAGTCCCAAGCCACACTTCTCAGAGCCAACTGGCATTGCTCAGATGCTTTTAAAAGGTTCATCTCACATACTTTGCACCTGCTGAATATAAAGGGAATAATTTCCTTAGATTTATGAGATGGGGGAAAAGTTCACAGTGAAATATGAAGGAAGCTGAAAAGGCTAAGCAAATATCTGTCAAACTAAAACATAGGGAGAGAGCACAGCAGATTATGTCAAGAAACACAGTCAAAAGATGCAGTGGCATGGGCAGAAGATAATGAATAGGAATTGTTTCAGAGAAAGGAACCAATGGGAAATTAGGCTAAATTTAGAGCAATATGATCTACGAGACGTTTGATTAATGTCTCTGGAGAAATACAGAGAGGTCTACTGTTTTTATTTTTTTTCCCGAAGAGACACTAGGTATAGATCTTGTAAAATAATGCTAGTATATTTTAGGGACTGGGTTTGGTGGTGTTTATTTTGCATTTGCTTCTTCTACTCTGTGGGGCCAGTCTAAGGGTGGCATTCAAAATTTCAGGGGAAGTTATTCCAGAGACTTCCACCAGTGTGCAAATGCAGGAGCAGTTTGTTTTATCTCACAGGAAGAGTCTACTGCGGTGGGGTCTCTTTTATTTTGAACTCCTATGTAGGACCGACATTCTGTTGGCCCTATAATTTCTACCATTTTCTCCTGAGGAGCTCAATGCTTCCCAGCAATAACAAGCAAGTAATTCAAACTAATTGGGGAGGGGGCTTCCCTGGTGGCGCAGTGGTTGAGAATCTGCCTGCCGATGCAGGGAACACGGATTCGAGCCCTGGTCCGGGAAGATCCCACGTGCCGCAGAGCAACTAGGCCCGTGAGCCACAATTACTGAGCCTGCGCGTCTGGAGCCTGTGCCCCACAACAAGAGAGGCCGCGATGGTGAGAGTCCCGCGCACCGCGGTGAAGAGTGGCCCCCGCTCGCCACAACTAGAGAAAGCCCTCGCACAGAAACGAAGACCCAACACAGCAAAAATAAATAAATTAATTAATAAAGTCCTATCCCCAACATCTTCTTAAAAAAAAAAAAAACCAAAAACTAATTGGGGAGGAGGCCAGTGTCAATGAATGAAGAGCTTAAATTATGGTCCTTTAAAGAGAACACTGGGTGCTTTTTCCCCTGCTGTCTTTAAGTTCCAAGAGTAAGTTGAACTAAAATAAAGCATTGTTTGTTAAGGGTGCGTGAAAAATGTGTTTTAATGAACTGACAAGAATTATTTGTAATTGCCATCATTGTCTGTATGTAAATGGTGTTTCAAAGTGATTAAAACATTTTATTTTAATAGTTTAAATGCTTCTCTTGAAATATTGTTTACATTCTTGGTCAACAAACTTTTTTTCCATTAATAAAATAAACTTTAAAAGATTCTGCAAAGATTGATAGTAAACCAAATCTTTTGTCCTTCTAGTTGAAAGATACTAAGTATGGATACTAAATAATGAATTTTTATAGTTTGTAGTTAGTTTTAATTGATCCAGAGAATTTACACCATAACCATCATTCCTTGTTTAAGGTGTATATCCAACATATTTAGTTTTTATCAGTGAAATGAATTCGTAAGATTAGGAGGGTGTGTGGAAAGGCACTGGGGCAGGGATTTTTTTTCTTTTTTCTTTTTTTTTTTTTTTTTTGCCACACGGCACAGCATGTGGGATCTTAGTTCCCTGACCAGGGATGGAACGTGTGCCCCCTGCGTTGGAAGTGTGGAGTCTTAACCACTGGACCCCCAGGGAAATCCCTGGGGCAGGGATTTTGACTCCTGTGCTCTATTCTCAGCCCCCTGAGGAACTAAATGTGAATCTTCGGGCAAGACTTTTAAAGCCTCAGACCCCCACTCATGTCATCTGCAGAACAGGGAGATTTTACTAAATACGTGATGTGGATTTTACTAACTCACCTACATTCTCCGTATTGTAAAATGATTTACAATGGCTTCAAGGTCTCTAAGGGTTTTCCAGGGCTAGAGTCTATGATTCTTTGATCACATTTGTGGATGGAGACATTGTAAATGGAAAGGTTAGTACAACAGAAATGACAGTCCCCCTCTCCGGGGCTCAAGTGGCTCTAGGCCACGTCAAGCGTGTTTTCCTGTCCCTATCCATCCAGTTCAACTGGACTGCCAGTATCAACACACAAGAAGAATGAGTATGCGTAATTATGTTAAGGAGCTATGCAGAGTCTCTAAAGAGAGGGAAATTGAGGAAGAGTGAATGATTGTATGAGGACTATCTAGGGCATGGGTTTCCTGTGACTTCACTACCACCTGTAGGCACTAAAGCACAGGACATGGGGAAAACATAAGTTTCTATTGTACCTTTTCTGCAAAAGGGCCCTTCGTACGGCGAACTCGTGCAGTCGCAGAAGTATCCATTGTGCTTCTCCACACACCTGCCCCCATTGTGGCAGATGTGGCCGTAACTGCTGCAATGGCCCGGGCATCCAGGCCGGACTCCAGACGTGACCTTTGCCCTCTCCTCCAGGTCCAGTTTCTGCCCATTCAAGTGTAAGGAGCGTATGCATCCTAGGAAGCCTTTCTGTCTTGATGATGTTCCCCCTGTGCGGTGAAAAATAAAAGGAAAAAATATATAAGGTACAGGGTTCACATTTTTGAGGTTTAATATCAGCACTGGTGATAGTTAATTATTGTGCTGTTGGCATCCTGTGTTGGGCTTTTCTACTAGTTTCCGGTGAGAATTAGGAATTCAAAGAACCTGGGGAAAAGGCATGTGTTTCCTGGCTGGAAAATGAACTCCCCCGCTCAAAAAATAAATAAATAAAAGACTGTGATTCGTGTGGAATCCTGTACTGGACATGTTTAAGATACAAAACTTCAGATGGCCCCATTCCTTGAAAATAAAATAAAATGTGCTCTTTGTCTATAGCAGACATTTATCTGAAGGTGAATGCACAGAGTGGGATTGTCCCTCTGGTGAAGTTCGAAGCAAGCTAGGTTAGGTGCACTGAGTTAGAAAAGGCAATGAGTGTTTGTTGTAAAGCTTATGCAGCAGAGTGTCATGTACTATGAAGAGGTGTATGTTAGGACCAGACAGACATGGTGTCAAACTCCATGCCAGTAGCCCATTAGACATAATGACCACTGGATCCCCTAAGCCTCAGCTCCTTGATCTGTAACATAAGAATCAGTCTATTTCATGTGTTCATGGTAAGGCTTAGTAATCATTGGTCTTCACTATCCCTTCTCTTGAGCCCTCAAAATGGCTAGAACTAGTAAGTTGTATATATATACATACTCTTGATTACCCCCAAATTATTATTTAGAAAATAAATTTTTCCTTCTGGAATACGGAATAGAATTGCAACCCAACTTTCTGCTGAGGGTATATCTTGAAGGTTTCAGTGAGATTCACAATGCTTGCTGCAAATTATTTAAGAACAGAGGAGATTCAAAGTGACAGTGTTTCGTTACTGTTGGAAACCTAGAATCCTACCAACCTAAATCAGAGGATATTAGAAAAATGTGTAAGGAGAGACAACACGCCAAGAAATAAGCCAAATTCCAACACCATATTGATTTGGTGTTGGGAATTCTGGGAGCTCCCAGAGAAGACACAGGGCCAGCCTGCCCTTACAAAACACAAATTCTAATCGAAATAAAATGCTTTGGCCTCAAGTCCATTCAAGTGGATAAATGGAGGACACACTCAAGTCTTCAAGGTCTACAGAGTATCCTAATGGAAAGGAGAAGGTGTTAGAAAACAAGGGCAGCCAATATTATGACACAGTATGAGTGTGTTTCGTGTTTGGTAATTGCAGTCATTGTTGCTTTTGTTGTGGTCATACATTTACAAAGCTTGGTGTCAGTTTATTTATCTTTGTAAAAATAAAATACAGTGTGTGTGCATGGAAAAAATAAATAAATAATAAAAATAGTAAAAAAAAGAAAACAAGGGGAGTACTGATGTGTCATTTGTTTACTGTACATATCTCTCATTTCTGAGCCTCATTTATGTGTAATACCTCATGCTACAATTTTATTAAAACTTGGTCTTGCAAATGACCAGATAAAAATATATTCCCATCAATGTGGATACAAATGTGAATTCCAGATGTGTTATCTCTGACCGGGAATATCATGTTAAACAAGAAACAAAGCTGTAAGTTAAATAAATGAAATTGTAATGCAAAAAAAAATAATAATAATAATAATAATTCTGGTACATCAGCCTGGCAGGGTGGACAAGATAATAATTAGCAATACGGTTAGAAGTAGAGAGAATTCTGTCTTCTCTGAATCACACCAGGTCATCAGACCCATAAATATATGTATGGTAGTCACTGGCTGCCTCTAAAAGACTGAAACAAAATGTTTTTAAAGAATTATTCTAGTCTCTTATTCTGAAGGAGTGATAAAGCTCCACTCTATTTTCAGTTCGGGAAAGTGATACCCAAGCAGGCCAGAAGGTCAAACCCACATTGCTTTCTCCTGTCTGTCTCAATTTTAGTGAGTAAATCTCCTTTTAACTACAAGATAAATCAATTATAAATACAAGCAGATTATAGGGAAAGGTTCATTATTTCTTTCCTAGAGATGGTGTGGAATAAAGAGAGGAGGATTTATGCAGTCAAATGTTTTGTTTTATTTTCCCCTTTATTTTGTAGTCACTCCCTGTGGTGGATTAGAATAACTCTTCATAAATCTTGTTAGTGGCATTTTTCTTCTAAGCGGAGGTGGAGAATGCAAGATCTATTGCACATCTGCTTGCATGTGACTTAGTCAACACGTTTATAAATGGAGAAGTAGCTGGGGTGGTTTTTCTGGCAGAAATACACTCCTTGATGTTTGAGACATATAGAGTATGGTGAGAATGACCCCAAACAAGGGGATCCTTTCAATCCTAGATTCTGATAAAACACAATGACACAAAGAACATGAACCAAATTGCGCGATGAACTAAATTTCCATTTTTGCCTGACTGCTTTTTATTCTTTTTATTCTTTAGAGGTTAGGCTCTCCTTTCTTCACGGAGAGGTAATATTGTAGACCAAGAATAGAATGCTTCTAGAAAGATGCTCCCCCCCCACACCCAATCCAGTGGTTAGCACTCTACATTTTCTGACATGACCTACTATGCATTATGTTGATGGAGGTGAGACTCTTCCCTGAAACTTGAATACTGTACAGAAAGGCAGCCCCAATCTTCCTTCCCCTTTCTCACTCACAGCCCTTTGCCCTCAACTCTGTCCTATAGATATGCCCTCCCAGGTATCTCCGAACCAGTCTGCTTTTTCCCACACCAAGAGCCAGGTCTTGAATCCCTCTTACCCCACTTGAATCCCTTAAACTGAAACAGGCTGGGACCTGGGACCTAGGACCCTTTGCTGCAGTACTTGCACCTGGACAAACATCTCCGCAAGCAACAGATGCAAAGACACTATGAGGGACTAAAAATAACGGCATGCATGTGCAGCTGGGGCAAATTCTGGACAAGAAGATACAAAAAGCCCAAAGAGCCCAACTGCCACTTCTGAAAGCTGGGAGCAAAAGCAGGGTGCTGCACATGCCCCCTGCATACAGCACCACTGAAGGGTGGGCAAACCACCCAAGTCCCAGTAAAGCCTTGCCTGAATTTCTTGTGTGGCCTCTATAGTCAATTTCTATTGATCGGTGCAGGCCAAGAACCCTGGTCGGTATCAGCACCACCTTCTAACGGACCTTACTACCCTCAGTCTTGGTCCTTCCACAGACTCACCACTTTGCAAACAGAGAGACCAACCAGATGTGAAAATTTGATCCTGCTAGTCCTGTTTAATGCCCTTCAGAGACAAGTCATCACCCTGAGGTTCAAGCTCAAATCCTTAGCCTAGGTGGTACTGCATAGATCTGGCCTCTGCTTGCCTCTTCATCCCCTCCTCCTGCACTCACGGCCCTGACTTCAGTGCACCAGGCTTTCCGAACTACAGTGTCTCCCCACTGCCCATGGTCTCTCTCAGCTTCGGACCTCCTCCTGTCCCGTGTATTTATATGGTGTACTATGTACATCTTCCCCCTTACTCTCCACTGCTCACTCTAGACCATCCCTGCAATCACAAACACACACACTGGCACTCACACACATGCGTCCCTTCATCAATATTTCTGCCTACCCAGGATTTATTTTAATTAGTTGCCAATGTTTTTAAAACATGAACTATTTGAAATCTAAAGAAAATGATGATACAAATGAACTTATTTACAAAACAGAAATAGACCCACAGACACAGAACACACTTATGGTTACCAAAGGGGTGGTGGGGGGAGGAATAAATTAGAAGTTTGGGATTGACATGTACACACTACTATATATAAAACAGATAAACAACAAGGACCTACTGTATAGCACAGGGAACGCTACTCAATGTTTCATAATTATGTCTAAGGGAAAAGAATCTGAAAAAAAGTATATATAGATAACTGAATCACTTTGCTGTACACCTGAAACTAGCACAACATTGTAAATCAACTACACTTCAATTTTTAAAAAAAAAAAGACCACGCCCTTATGTTAGCACTGGGCTTGGCACAGAGTTAATTAATTAATTAATTTAATTAAATAGAACATGAACTTTTTAAAAACTTCTAGTAAGTCATTCATTGAAAAATCAGAAAACCGGTTAACAATAAAGCTGCTTTCCTGCATGACAAAGCCCAGCTGCACTGGGAGCAGTTCCTGTAAGACAGGACATGCCCTGTCTACTTGGCCACTTTCCCCACCAGGACCACTTCATTCATTTAGACTGCTTTCCTGACCCTTGCAGGTATTTGAATTTCCAGCTAATGCTCTAATATATTTTTATCTCCTTCTTGCCTAGAGTTTAATATAAACTTGGAAAAAGAACAAAAATAAACGCAGCATTATCCTTAAAGCAGATGAAAGTCATGTTTGGGAATCTTGTACTTAATCTGCAAGCTGTTTAAGAATCTGAACAATGCTTCTAATTCTCTAAAAAAAAAAAAACCAAAAATTAAACATATTTGCTGTATGCTAGAAATTTATAATTAACTCATTCAATACTCAGTGGGAAACAAGTTCTTCTTCATATTATTAACATTACATAGTTGAGGAAACTTAGTGTCAGAGAGATTGTTTTGGTCAAAGTCAAGAATCAAATTGATTTTACGTGGCAGAGCCAGAAGTCTTACTGGGATCTCTTGACCTTCAAAGCCTGAATACCTTCAAAGCCCTAAAATCCTAAAATGAGATATTTCATTAGACAAGTTTGAAATGGAGCAAGATCCTATGGTCCTGCCTGCCCCCATATTCTCTGCCTGCCTCTTGCCTGTAGAAAAATTCAGGCAAAGAATAAATTTAATCAGAGAAGTGAGAAAATGTAGAAGCGAAGGAAAACAGTCAAACAGGACAAAATAATAATCGTTTAGTCATTAAGCAAAGTCAAGGACCTTTAGTTCCTCTTCAAGGGCTACGGATAATATTCTGAGCCGTATCCTGTGAGATGTTTTGTAGATACTGAAACCCCCACCAGGTGGAAGAAGTTAACTACATGATGACCAGATTGTAGCCATGACATAAGCTGCCACAATTCCAAAAACTTGTGTCAAAGAAATAGGAACAAACAGATCCTGGAACTGAAGATTAGCTGTACTCAAAACAATCAAGATGACACTGATCAGACCACTGCATGACCAATTTCAAGATGATGGTCAGAGCTGACTGTGCTGTTTCTGTATGTAGCCCCTCCCTCTGCCTATAAAACCCTGAAACTCCCCTTTAAAAGCTCTTGCCCACTGATTGTCACTTTGGACATGAGTCTGCCCTCTCCCCTGGTTGCCGGTCTCTGAAATAAAGCAAACTTTCCTTTCCACCAACCTTGCCTCTCGAGTACTGGCTTTCAAGTGGTGAGGAGCCAGACTCTGCTTTCAGTAACAATTTGGGTCAGTACTACAACTAAGTGCTGCTTCTAATTGCTTTTTCTCATCTCTTATGTGGTTTCTCCCACCTAGTAATATACACGTATGCATTTATCTTCTTGGCTTCTGTATCAGTCTTCATGACAACTTAGACCATTAGTTCACCAGCCTAGCTAGAAGCAATTTTGTATGACTCTCTTCTGTTGGCCCTTGGTATCAAGTGTGCTCATTACGATGATGTTTCCTTGGACTGAGTATGAATCAACTCTTAAAAAGGTTGCCATCATCATTCTAAACCTGTCTTAGAAAACCTCCATGTGTCAGCTCGACAAATGCTCATTGCTTCCAGAGAAACATCTCAATTCCTTGGGCCCTCCTTGAACAAGAGCCTCTGCTTTTCTCATATGTGCCTGCAGTCTTGATCATACATGCTCAAACAAAACTCCTTTGCTGAACTCTATTTTTGGAACAACATTGTGCCAGGTTGGGCTTCCATTTCACAAAAATAAGCGTGTCATCATTCTCTCTCTCTTCTTGAATTTGGAGCAGTTGTTTTCTATATGAACTACTTTGCTTAAAGTCAAGAGTCAAGTGAAGTGCAGGTGTATTACCATCTAGATTTCAAATTCTAAAGTGGGAGCAGGTTTAGCATGTATATGCTGAATAAAAAGAAATGCACTAACCAACAGCTATGTTCTGTTTTTATCCTGCCCCTTCAACTGGCAGAATCTTGGTATCAGAAGGAAATCCTAAGTGGAGGCTTTAATTCCAAAACGTAATTTCCTTAAGGATAAAGCATGCATCTGGTTACGTTTTGCCAGATACAGGAATCAATAAACACATACTACGTAATAACGCAGGTGGAACTAACTGGATGTCTACAAAGTAAAATAGTGATAGTAAGAGCCAATTTGAACTAAGAGCTTACTTCTTATCAAGCACCTTTACCCATTGCATTTCCCAGGCATTTTCTGATTTAAACCTTACCACAAATTGTGGTACCCAAACAGAATACCAAGTCTCTTCAGAGAACTGGAAAAGGGTTTGTTGATGATTTAGAATCAGTTAACAACAGATTGAAATTGTTTCCTCGTTTGTTTGGTAGAAATGAATGCTGTGAAAAACTTTTGAAGAAGAATTCAGCCACACTTATTGAGGGCCATTAAAGCATTATTATCATTGGCTTTACCCACATTTTAAAATAAATATTCCAAATGGAGCTGGGGTATGATTATACCCAGAAATATTTAATTTGGCATTATACATAGTCATTACTAATACTTCATTATTTGCACACATAATATAGTTGTATATCTATAATATCCTCCCAAAATAATAATGGCAAATTATTATAATTAAAATGAAAGTATAAGAATGTGGATGGATATAAATATCAACATACCAAATCAATAATGGTCCTATAGTGCAACAATAACCAATTAGACCATGTGATAGCAAGAAAAAAATCCTATTTAACAACAAAAGCAGCCAAACATCTAGAAATTAACTTAAGATCTATGGCTATAAAAAAGAAAGTAATAACAATTTACCTTGGCTCATAAAGAATAAATAAAGAGATGGAACATGTTTCCATATAATTTAGCAATGTATAGTTATTTCCTTTAATGCAATACAATCCCATTCAATAATCCAAGAAAATTTGTAACATTCAAGAAAAATTATTTTCATAGAACATGAAAAGCTAATTCTAAAATCCATAAAGAAGGTGGTTAATAATAGTTAACAGAGTGTTAAGAAAAGGAATCAGGTATGTTTGTGGGGTCAAGGGGAGGGATTGTCCTAATCAATATCTAAATATGTTCTGTACCCAATGTCTGCTGCCTGGGGTAGAGACTGCAATTGTGCTGCCCTGGCAGCTTCTTCCTTTTTGTTATGTAAAATTCATTTCTGATAAACATCAAAATGTACAGTTGTTAAAGTTATGATTATGTATACCTTAATGATTATTAAAGTATTAAGGTATTAAAAATATTAAAAAATATATTTTCTGTAAGTATGATGTTGGCACAGAACCTGGAAAAAAACTATGTAAATAAAACAGAGTGGGAAATTCAGAAACACATTCTTTACACAGAGAGATTTTAAACCTTATAATATATACTGGTGGTCCAAGTAACTAGGTAAAAGAGGAACCATGAAATAAATGGAGATTACAAATAATATTTGGGGAAATAAATAAAATTACAATCCTACTTCAAAACCTTAAACAAATTCCACATGCAATAAAGACATAAAAATGACAACAAACAAAACAATGACATAAAAACTAAAGACATTAGATAAAATATTATATAGCAGTTTAAAATAATATGCTATTTATACTGACATGCTAAGTTTCCCATTGCATATGTTAAGTGAAAAAGCAAATGAAAACAAAAATACAGCAAGCAAACTGTGGTATAATACATAGAAGTATATTGATTAAGTAAATGTTTCCACAAATAATAACATTGTATGGTGTTTCCTAAGGGTAGTTAAATATATGTAACTACTTTGATGCCTGGAAAGTGTCATACTGGGCTAATATTGGTCGTCTCTAAGAAGAGCCCTAAGATTATTATTGAATAATTTTACAGCAAACATGTATTTGTGTACTGACTGTATAATTTAAAATAAATATTTTCATTCATTATGTATATCATGCATAATCCTGCTTATCTTTTTTAGAGGCATTTGAGAAATTATTTATTATTTCAAGTTCCAAAGAAACTCCTTGTTATAGAATTATGTATATCTCTAAAATTCTTTATTAATATATGTGGTATTTGGATATTAGCAAACACCTTTCCCAGAATCAGCATGTTTGTGCCTGTGGGGGTGGGTTGGAGTATGTGTGGGTTTTCTGCAAAGACTGTTTTTTTCCCAAGACTACAGACCCAAAACAAACGTTTGCCTTCTTTTTAGCAGAATGGTGGCAGGGCACAAGGGTTTGCCCATTCAGAGCGCTATATGGATGTCCTATGGAAACCCCCATTTGGTTATTATTTACAATTCAGACGGGGGCGAAGGAAACAAGCAAGCAATTGAATTGTGCCTGTTTCTGTTGCCCACAGAATCGTGGAGCAGTAGGGAACTAGTTCCACCACAGTTCAAGGTGGCTGATGTAGTGGTCCAACTGTCTTGCTAAAGAAGCCTCTGAATTATTGCTTTGCATCTCATTTGGAGATGATGGGGCAGGCATTTGCAGCAACATGGATGGATCTAGAGATGATCATACTAAGTGAAGTCAGCCAGACAGAGAAAGACATATATCGTATGATATCACTTATATGTGGAATCTGAAAAAATGATACAAATGAACTTATTTACAAAACAGAAACAGACTTACAGACATAGGACACAGCCTACGGTTACCAAAGGGGAAATGTGAGGGGGAGGGATGAATTAGGTGTTGGGATTAACATATACACACTACTATATATAAAATAGATAAACAATAAGGACCTACTTTACAGCACAGGGAACTCTACTCAATACTCTGTAATAACCTTTATGGGAAAAGAATCTGAAAAAGAATGGATATATCTATATGTATAGCTGAATCACTTTGCCATACACCTGAAATTAACACAGCATTGGAAACCAACTACACTCTATCATAAAATAAAAATTAAAACAAAACAAAACAAAAACCGTTCTGTCAAATGATTTTTTTTAAAAAAACAAAAAAACGACGATGGGGTAGGAAAGTCTGCCATAATCCTCATCACAGAGTCTGGAATAGTGACAGGAGCCAGTTTGATCAGAGGAGCCCCATCTCCCATCTCGCGAAGATGAGAGCACAGCCATTGCTCACTTTGCTTCCTTCTGCCACTGTTTTTGAAGGTGAAAAATCACTGAGAAAATCACTATCGAAAATAGCCTTAAATCGCCCTCCTTGCAAGAGCAGCTGTATAAGAAATATCATAGGAGCTCCAGGTCTTTTCTAGAGTCAGCGGAGAAGCTACTTGCTTCTTCCAGGCTGGCTGCCAGGCCAAGTCATTGCCCAGATGACAGCAGCTTCAGGATTTCCTGGAAGTTGGGGCCCCTGGAAATCACTCTAATTAGTTTTCTCCGGGGAGGCCCTGCTGAGAACAGAGATTCCCTCAGAAGCTGAACCACAGACCCGTTCAAGGAAATACGTCGATAAAGTAAAAGCCTATAAGCTTTAAGAATTTTCCCTAATAGTCCCACCTGCCCTAGAGTGATTTTATGGTTGAGCTCAGGAGACCCTGAAATACAAAAGGAGCCTACAATTCACTAACGGGATAGTAACAGTGGCAATTCATGGCTAACAGTTCTCACAATCCAGTCTACTAACACTGTCCTGACTTTCTGATGCATGTGTGCAGTAATCACTTTGGGGTTCTTTCTTATTCCAGCTTCTTTTGTGGAAGTGATGGCTGCCGTATGACTAGGGATACGTCATCAAATGTGGGAAGCAACTCTCTCTTATCAGAAAAATTAGCTGAAACTTGGAAACAAAGCAAAAAATGGATGATATTTGTCCAGTGGAGATGCAGATAATTTCTTTCCAGCGTAACAGATAACTCCTAAGATGGCCTGGTGAGCATCGGTTTCATATTTAAATCTACAATTTTATCCTAACTTTTTTCTTGTTAAATTCTCCGTACATATGCCAGCTTTTCAGATGCTCTCTGAACTGATCATGACATCTTAATGGCTTCCTCATTAATTAGAGTGAAATAAAATCTTTGACTCATGTTTATTTTCTATTCACCTGAAACTCATTTTAGCTTTTGGAAGATTAGATTTTAACACATGCTACCAGGATCAGTTAAAATGGTGTTACTTATCATTAGAAAATATGAAACTTATGGAAAGGTCTTAATCGCACAGTGCACAATAACTGGGGCTAATAATAATAATAACATAATAATAAAATACTAAGATATCTACAGAACTTTTGGTCTTTTGTAAACATGATGATTAAAGAGGACTCTGCCGGGTAGATCAAGGGTGGGGTTGCCCATCCTAGTTTGAGAGTCAGGACCATCAAGAGAGTGTGAATCAAAAAATGCAAACTCGACTCTAAGGAAGCAATTGAATTTAAAGGGTGTTTTGGAGAAGAAAGTGGGAGAAAATGAGGCATTCTTTTATGTTTAATTCTTGGGAGGAGTGAAAAATAAATTTCTCTTAAAAAACTACTTTGATTTAAAAACGTGTGTGTGTGTGTGTGTGTGTGTGTGTGTGTGTGTGTATGTGTATACTGCACAATACACCCATGTGACTGTGCCTCAGGTAGGGTTCTCCAGTAAACAGGCTGTGAGATGAAATTAAAGGGGCAGGATATTTTTCAGGGGGAACCACTGGGAACCACACTTTTGAGCCAGAGAGTCAGGAAGCAGAAGTGGGCAAAGGAGTGAGCTCTGGCGCAGGTCTGACAGTCTAGATCAGCCCCACAGAGAGTGCTGGAGCTAGAAAAGCCCATCAGAGATGTGCTTCCTTAGGCCAAAATGGTTGTGCCTTTGTACCCTGGACTCAAGTGATTATTGTCTGTGGACCTCCCTGGAAGGACAGGACCTTGTCCTGAAGAGACGCAGTAGCTGAAGGGGCAGACAGAGGGAGACTGTCTTCCAAGAGCACCCCCAGCAGCAGGCCCTTCTTGAACGGGGTCCTGGGCAGCACATCCTGGAGTCTACGCAGGCTCCTAAGCCTCTCTACACAGGGGCCTGAGACGACCCTCGCCCTTCAGCCTGAGACATGGACGGTGAAGCAGGAAGCTGAAGTAAAACATGGCACCTCTCACCTCTTCTACAAAATTGCCTTCCCCAACTCAAGTGGCTCTGCAGCCAAATCCTTTTCTCTCTGAATCAGAAGAAACTTGGTAACACAATGAGAACAGAGTGTAAATCTGCCAATAACATGTTCAGAGAGTTCTGACTACATCTTCTTGCCAACCATTGTTCTGCTCCAAGGCTTTCTCACCTCCTCCTCTGCGTCATCAGTTTTGTTGCCAGAGCCTTGGAGAAATGGAAACAGGTTATAGGCAGCATTGCAGCATCAGTATGCCAGGCTGGGCCCACTCTTCTTAACTGGAGCTTCCCTGGTTGCCCTGGTTACATCAGCTCAATGGCGCCTTGGCTTTGGAAAAGACACAACAACTTCTCACCTCCCTCAGTTTGGGTCCTTGCACATCCAGAGTGTACTGTTTTATTTTCCAGAAATATCTGGCTTGAATTTCATTTTATAATTATCACCCGAGTTCCACATGAATGGTGCTGTCCTAATGTTTTCTTTCTTTACTGAGTTACAGATTTTGATGACTAGAATAACTAGAATGACTAGAATAACTAGAGTAACTAGAATGACTGCTTCTACTGTTGAGTTTTTGTGTGGTCCAAATCTCAGGGCTTTTCTCCCTGGGCTGCATGAGAACATGATGCCATGTTGTACCTTTCTTCCAAAACAGATAGTAAGCTTTGAGATATGTTTTGTTAAAGGCAGAATTAAAACTTAAAAAAATGGGGCTTCCCTGGTGGCGCAGTGGTTGAGGGCACGGGTTTGTGTCCCGGTCCAGGAGGATCCCACGTGCCGCGGAGCGGCTGGGCCCGTGAGCCATGGCCGCTGAGCCTGCGCGTCCAGAGCCTGTGCTCCGCAACGGGAGAGGCCACAACAGTGAGAGGCCTGCATACCACCACCAAACAAACAAACAAAAACTTTAAAAAGTGAAACTGTACACTCCTTCAATGGCCCATTACCAATCTAATGCGGCCAAGCATAGGATGAAATGAGCTTCAATTAAAGCATAAGAGATTGTAGATAAACATTTCCAAAAGGGTTTTGGAATATTAGGGGGCAGAAAATACTAACATGAGCTATTGGGATGGGTTCATTGTACTCAACTCTCAACATTTTCAAGATGAGACAAAATTTTGTGGAAGGGGTCATTTAATCATTCACTTCTCTGAAAATAAAAAGAACCAGTGTTCTTTCAAAGCACTTTCAAGCTCTAAGAATCTGATTTTGTGGAGCAGAAGTGGTGTTGGGGGAAACAAATGCATCAGGAAGCAGGTGGCTCTTCCTCATTTTTTTTTTTTTTTTTTTTCATTGTGGAAGCATTGAGTGACTGCCACTTGGTAGGTAACAAGGAAGCAAAGCATTCACGGGACTTGGCCGCTAGTGTTCTGAGGTCTCCTAAAACTTCTTAAATGAATCAGGACACTTTCTCTTATTTAACTACTATGGGGAATATCGGAAATCATGTATTAATTTTTTTGCTAAGATGATTCAAGTATACTTGACATATTAGTTAACTTTGAAAAAATAAACTCGTTGGTAAATCAGACCTTAACATCAGAAATGTACAGAATGCTGAAAAGACAATTTCTTTACTTTTTGTTTCACCATTGACATCCTCCATGCACAATGGTTTTATGTAACAAATATGCTGAAAGGTGATTTTCCAGTTCTTCCTGAACATGAAAAGGATGTGTATCTCCTCCTGTACTTTGAGACACAGTACATCTTCCAGACAGGAAACTCTGCTGGCCTGTGTCAGGAAAGCCATCCTTGTGGGGTACTTACAAGTGTAAATATAAGTGACTATTCCACAGAGAGGCTCTAGCAGTTTCTGAAGTGTCAGGGCAGAGAGCAAATGAGACCCACCTTTCCTGGTTTCACTGCTGACCTCGCCTTTGACACGCTTCCCCTGAAAATGGTAATAATAATTCCCAACCAGTGTGGAAGCAGACGCAGCACTGTGGGTAGGGGGGAAATCGCTTCAACTTTAGGATTTACCAAGTCAGCGATATATGTTCCCCAAGGAGTTCTAAGTGGGAGTTACTTCCGTTTATTTTGACACAAATAAAGCAGCTGAGCCAAAAAAAAAAAGAAAAGAAAAAGGGTCCATAAGAGGCCAAAAAGAGAAGAAGAAAGTAAAGCAACACAAAAATGAGACTCACAGGCTCACAGCTTTACAAAATGTCCATTCTATAATTGCAACGTATTTGGAAAGATGGGGTGTCAGATTTGGGGACAAAGAGATATTTTCCTTGCTGTTGCATCCCTATGGGCATGAGGGTAAGGGTGATTGTCATGCTTAATATACAGATGGAGATGGAACATCCTCAAGTTGTAAGGGATCACTTACCAGACTCATCAATTTCATTCTGCAAATAATAAAGACAATGAATCCACTTAAGCTAGTTGTTGTTCTACCAGGGTCCCATGGCCTGCTGGCAGTAGACCTGGAGTTCTTACCCAGATCTCTTCATTTCATTTTCAGCCATAAGTGCTAGTTCTTGGATTTCTCTGGCCTTTTCCTCGTATTGACTTGAAAAGCTAGTAGGGAAAAGCAAAGCGAGGGATGGTACTGCCAAGAGTTTTAAAGCTGAAACTACCCCAAGCTTGCAGTGCGCATTTCAGAAGCTCTGTGCTATGAAGTTTCTCCTACTCTATTCAAGAAATGCGACCAGTGAAATGGCATGGTTGCAGTTGTCCATAACTATCAGGGAAATAAAAGCTTGAAGTTAAAATATTGATTCTGGGAATCCAGCATGCATTGACTCAGGTATCAGCACTTCAACTTGTCACATTCCAATGACAGGGGCACTGCTAAGAGATATATCCATTCTATAAAATTCAACCTGTTTCTGGTACTCGGGAAGCACTCACAAGCACAGCAGCAGTGCCAGTGATTACCATGCTTGAACGCCGCTCTGTTTTGATTGAAAGATCCTTCAGAGGTTAAAGGTATCAGGACAGACATATCCAAATTAATATTTAAGTACTGTCACAACCAATCTATCCCAGTAAAAATAGATAATGAACAAGGACCTACTGTATAGCACAGGGAACTATACTCAATAACCTATGTGGGAAAAGAATCTGAGAAAGAATGTGTATATGTATACGTATATGGAATCCCTTTGTTGTACACCTGAAATTAACATGACATTGTAAATCAAATATACTTTAATTTAAAAAAAAATTTAAAAAGCACACCACAATCATATCTTTTTCTACCTAGCCGATATAAAAATCCAGTGACTCAAATTTTCTGAATGATAGAGAATGCAATTCATCATCATTTTGGCTGCTCTAGCTAAGTAGAGGCCTTTTTTTTTTTAAAACCATTAAATCATCCAAACTGGAAATATTGGGACTTCAATTTTTTTGGCCACCTGACACTTCTAAACAGGTTGAACACTAAACAACAAAATTCAAACCAACAGACTAAACATGCTGCCTCCAACAGCATGTTTTTCATCTTCAAGTACATTAAGACAAATTCAATAAAGCAGAGTACCATCTGAGATGGAGCCTATTGGGAAGAAACATATCAGAAGCAGGTGCTCTGGCTGCAGCTGACCTTGGCTCCAGCTAGAGCAAGGTGTCTCTCCAGACCCATAGACATGCTCTTACTCATTGCATTTGTGATCAGTTAACAGAAACATCTAGAGATAAAAACCTGCAAGGAAACACAGCTGCCTCTTTTCCCTTTCGAATTGGACAAAGTTTGTCACATATTCCCATATTCATATCATTCACATATGATAATTTCATAACTACATGAAATTTGCATGAAGGGATTAAAAAAATTCCATCTTTATATACACCTTTCAGCCAGAAAGATTCATCAGTACTGCCTGAAGATAAATTAAACTTTGGCATGGAATATAATTTATGAAAATTGCAACTACTTGAATTGATTACACCAAAAAAGACATTAAATATTGATGACTAGCAAACTTATTCAGAGCAATAAAATGTGATGTTTAAATAGAATGAAAACATCAATAGAAATTTAAAAAATATATTTTAATACTAAATCATATCACTGATGTAGGTTAATAAGTGAGTACTTTTTCATCATAAAAACATTTTTAATCACTTATATCTTAGCTTCTGATAGATAGGTAAAACATGATAGATGAAGAAAGAAATATGATTCCTGTTGGAAAGAGAGATTACAGATTCTGTTACTTCTTTTCTTTTAGCTGGTGTGTTCTTAGTGACAGATTTCCTCAGAGTTAAAAGTTGCACAAACCCAAACTTAAAGGAAGCAAGTAAGAAACGCCCATTGATTGCTGATGGCATTTCATTACTAGCAGTAAAGCTATGTAGTGTGAGAGTTGGTAAAATAAATACATAAGGAAAGAAAAGTAAATCTGGGTATACTGGCAAATTTTGGAACTAATTTATGCTACTGTTCTAAGCATCTGAACTTCAAGTTTTATGTAAGAGCAGTGTCTTGGTTTTGATAATAATACAATATCCCTAATATTTACAGCTCTATTTTGTCTTTAAAGCTTTATAAGCCCTGCTCGACCTACTTTCAAAAAATCCTTTCTAAACTGTAGCTATAAGGCAGACCTTTCCTACCTGGACTAATGTGGCTAAATTCTCTCTCCCTCTCTCTTTCTGCCTCTTTGTCTCTCTCGCACAGCACACACACACACACACACACACACACACACACACACACACACACACACACACACACACAGAGTGAGCTCTTTGAAAAGAAGTTTCATTGCACAAGTCATCTTTCAATTCCCACAATCTGACAAGGTGCCTGATTTGTTTTAGGTGCTCACTGACTCTTATGGAATGAATGAATGATTCAGTGAATGATGTTTGAGCCTTCCCAGGCCCTACTGCCAGCAGTGGCAGCCAGTTCAGAGGAACAACTTATCTAAAGGTTGATTCTGAGTCTCGTGGTGGAAATGACCAGTGGAGAGACGTCTGCTTAGGGACCAGGGCTGCTTTTCTGTGCAACTTATCAGGCAGCCGCCTAAGTGATGTGATTTCAGGGAGTATCAAAGAAGCTCCTAGTTTAAAAACCAGTAGCCCCCTCCACCACCGTATTACTGATGCCCTAAATCCCTTGGAGATGCTGTAACGTATTTCATTACATGGTTATCAATAATTATCAGGAGTCAGGTATCACTAGGAAGGGTGAATGGTAGCCCACTGACTTAAAGTCAACTTCTAATAAGATTTAAACAGCTGATACATCCTTTTTCTAAGAGTAGGTTTTGATTATAGGGATGAAAAGTAATTGAGGTTCCTGGATATGTGAAGATATAATATGTACAAGGAGAAAAGATACAAATAGAGTTTGAGACCCCTTCAAACTTTGCTAAGTGATGACATAATCTTCCATTGTTGTAGCTAATAAATCTAGTAAGGAAAAATCTGTGAAATTACATTTATAATTATAAATGTCTTATGAAATATTTTAATCATTTCCCAGGTCTAAAATAAAATAGTAATTTTCCTTGGGCCTGGTTCCACGGTGGTCTTGTAGGGTTTTTAGCACACAGGGCACCTTAAGATGTCCCCTACCTACAAACAGCTGGCTGTTGAGCTGTAACCGGAAATGGCCCTCCTCTGAGGTCTCCCTGGTCATCCTTGGGAGGTCGTCCACCTGGAGTGAGGTCTCCTTGAGGTTCCTCTCGGCCCAGACATAATGCCACTGGTTGTCATTCAGAGGAGAAGAGGACTGGACTATGACTTCTATGGGGCCATTCCCAACATCAATGGCAAAAGTGATCTCGGAAGGAGCTGAAACCAAAAAGGAAACAGGTAGAAGGATGAAGGGAGTTGTCAGTGCATTTAGGGCACAAGCATACCCTGAATGAATGATAAAAACGATCGTACATCAACAGCTAGGTAGAGAGGCCTTCAGATGAAATCCCTGCAGTATTATAATTACCGTTAATGGTAATAACTACCAACTACTAAATCTCAAGCTCTTTTTTTGTCCCAGTTGGTTCTCATTGTGAGAATTCAAGAAATAGGATAGGGACCAGGGTCACTGATGCTGATCTGACAAAATGTACCTGCTTCAAGGTTCTGGGTTTTCTGGATCTGTTCTGACTTCAGCTGTGTCCTCACGGACAGCTATAGATACTTGGTTAGCTAAGCAGCTACACGCCTGCAAGGAGAAGACCACACCCTGGAAAGTCCAGTGTTTGGTATTACTCATTATGCATATTATAATAATGTATTTCATATATATATATAACATATTATTATGTGTATTATATATATTATTATTCTATAATGTATTATTTCACCATACATATGATATAGGAATTCATTCTATTCCTATGACTTTTAAAAATTTATTTAATTTATTTATTTTTTTCTTATGACTTTTTTTTAAAAGGAGGCTCAGAAATTTTAAGTGCCTTGTCTGCATCACTGCAAGTGGCAGTGTCTGGGAACAAACACAACCCTGCCCCCCCAACTCCCCACGCAGGGCTCCTTCCATGACCCTTTCTGCCCTTCTATAGCAATCTGCTTATCGTACAACACAGGAAAGAGCCAGTCAGGGGTAATGCTACCTGTGCTGATGATGATGTTGATGATGATGATGACAGGAAGATAACAGTGGTGGTCATGATGGTGATGGTGATGGTGATGATGGTGATGGTGATGGTGGTGATGGTGATGGTGGTGATGGTGATGGTGGTGGTGATGGTGATGGTGGTGGTCATGATGATGGTGCTGAAGGTGATGATGGTGATGCTGATGGTGGTGATGCTGAGGGTGGTGATAATGGTGATGGTGGTGGTCATGATGGTGATGCTGATGGTGATGATGGTGATGGTGATGGTGGTGATGGTGATGGTGGTGATGGTGATGGTGGTGATAATGGTGATGGTGGTGGTCATGATGATGGTACTGAAGGTGATGTGGTGATGCTGATGGTGGTGATGCTGAGGGTGGTGATAATGGTGATGGTGGTGGTCATGATGATGGTGCTGAAGGTGATGATGGTGATGCTGATGGTGGTGATGCTGAGGGTGGTGGTGATGGTGATGGTGGTGGTCATGATGATGGTGCTGAAGGTGATGATGGTGATGCTGATGGTGGTGATGCTGAAGGTGGTGATAATGGTGATGGTGGTGGTCATGATGATGGTGCTGAAGGTGATGTGGTGATGCTGATGGTGGTGATGCTGAGGGTGGTGATAATGGTGATGGTGGTGGTCATGATGGTGATGCTGATGCTGATGGTGGTGATGCTGAGGGTGGTGATAATGGTGATGGTGGTGGTCATGATGGTGATGCTGATGCTGATGGTGGTGATGCTGAGGGTGGTGATAATGGTGATGGTGGTGGTCATGATGATGGTGCTGAAGGTGATGTGGTGATGGTGATGGTGGTTGTGGTGATGGTAGTAGTGAGGATGGTGGCGATGGTCATGGTGGTGATTGTGGTGATGGTGGTGGTCATGGTGATGATGGGGATGGTGACAGTGGTTACCACCATTAACAGAGAGAGAGAAGTAGTACAATGCACTCTGAGGAGCACTGCCCATAGTTTCTCTCATTTTAATCTTCAAAGCAACTCTATGAGAAAGGGCTCATTTTTATGCCCATTTTATGGGTGAGAAAATGAAAGTTCAGAGAAATAGGAATAATTTGCTTGAAGTTGCCTAGATAGTAAGTAGAATCTGACTCCAAAAGTATCATCTCCATCTTTTTTCTCTATTTTAGTATATCTTCTTGTATTTTCTTTTATTATGTAAGAATTCTAAATCTGAAGGATGTGGAGAGGTAAATTATAAATTGAAGTTGAGGGGAAGACAGTTCCCTCTCAGGAACAGGAGCCTCCATATTCCAGACCTTCTCCTCCTTCTCAGCACCTTGTGATGGCCCCCCTCCTTTGCACCCGAGATAGGACATGTGTATTTCTTTGACAAGGTCATCAACTAATAGATCTGAATATTCAGCAATACCAAAGGTCAGTCATCACCCTGGACCACTCCTTCCTCAGCCTTTAAACCCTAACAGAAAGCCAGCCTTGGTATAAGAAGCCCCCAATACGCAGAATTTCAAGTAGCAGAGAGTTTGAATTGTTTGGCTTCCTGGTGAATGTGAGCCCTGACTGCAAAGAGAAGCAATAAGATAGAAGCTTTACAAATGGGACTTGAGACACGAACTCCGGCACCCCCCATGACCTGAGGTAAGTTTTCGAGCTTGTCACCTTACTTTTATCCTTTGTAAAATGGGAATAAAAACAATACCTAATTGTCAGGTTCTTTATAAATTCATCCTGAGAAAGTTCTTAGAACTGTGCCTGGCGTGTAGGATGTACTCAACAATGAGAGCTATTGTTATTATTATCATCACCGTGGCATGGTTCACCAACCCACGTCAGTTGTCTTTGGCTCATAAACCCATGCATTAACGGAAACAGCATTGAAGGGAGCAAATCAGATTCAACAACTGAAAGATTAAATAAGAGTGAAGTTGGCCCTTTGAGCCATTGCCTGTTTCTTTTCAGGCCACCAATGCTACCTTGCAGCCCTGCTTATCTTGAGACCAAATAAACAATTACTGAGATACTGAGTGTAAATGTATTTCTCTCTAAAAACATAGGTAAAGACTCTTGAGGTTGAAGGGGAGGAATGCTAAAGATTTTGCTAAAAGCCGTATATCCACTACCAAACGTAGGGTGGATAGCTAGTGGGAAGCAGCCGCATGGCACAGGGAGATCAGCTTGGCGCTTTGTGACCACCTAGAGGGGTGGGATAGGGAGGGTGGGAAGGAGGGAGATGCAGGAGGGAAGAGATATGGGAACATATGTATATGTATAACTGATTCACTTTGTTGTAAAGCAGAAACTAACACACCATTGTAAAGCAATTATACTCCAATAAAGATGTTAAAAAAAAAAAAAAAAAAAAGCCTTCCTGCAAAGCTGGTCTTGTGGATATCCAGTTCCACCGCAGACAGCACATCTCTGTGGAAGGAAGGCTTGCTCCACTGCTGTGATGGCCTGCCACCCCCTGTCACCACTACGTCCTTGTTAGTTTCTGGTCTGCACTTATCTCTGCCCCCACATTTATCCCTCTGTTGTATAATGATCTGGTTATGGTCTGTCTCCCCAGCTAGTCTGCAACCTATAGATGAATTAGACACCCAGAACCTAGGATTGGGCCTTGTATACAGGAAGCTCCCATCAAACTAAAATTTCATTCATTAAAATGTTACCCTGCACACACTAAATGCAATTTTGTAATTTTCTTTAATTTTTTTTTTTTTAGTTTTATACCAAGGTGTTAGGTTCCTTAAAAACCTTCTAAAATTATTATTATTTAACTTTATTCAAGTCACTATTAAAGACCTACTATGTTCAACTCAGTCCTCCTAGAACTAGGGGAGAATCAGTGAAATGCAATAATAATAGCTAACATTCATTGAGCGCTTCCCATGACCCAGGCACTCTGCTAAGCATTTTTCATGAATCAACTCCCTACAATCATATGAGAAAGGTAATATTTTACAGAGGAGGGAACTGACCCACAGATAGCTGAGAAGCCGCTCCAACCCAGAGGGGGCAGAGTCAGGATTTAAATCCAGGTGATGTGTCTCTGGAGCTCACTTTTTAACCCACTTGTCCTATGAGAAAACCACCATCGTCAAAACCTATGCAGTCCCTCCCTACCTGGCAGTCAAAGCTAGATATATAATATGGGTGCCTGGAAAAAACTGAATGAAAATAAATGTAAGTACATGGTGATACCTCCAACACTGGCTAGTGACTTGATGGACAGGACACCTGAGGCCAGCGTCAACTAGATCTCATTTGCTGGGGGGATAGGCATAGCTCAGTGGTTCTAAATGGGAAAGCTGGAGGCCCAGTGGCAGCATTACCTCTATCATGAATTTACCATCTTCTCCCCCCAACTGTCTGACAAATATCCTCCCTTATCATCTACACCCTATGGTTCAAGACAAAGCGAAGGAGTCACTGGAGTCTTTCAGTGGGTTTTTACCCAGCCAGGGCCTGTGCTAAGCAGAGATGAATGAAACAAAATGAGCTCATGGCATACTTTTGAGAAGACTGACCAAGAAGGGGCATGTCAAGTGGAGGAACCTGCCACAGCATGAGAGATTGTACACCAAGTGGTGCTAGGAGATGAGAAGATGCCTTCTAAGGCTCCTGTACAATGCTCTTCCTTCCTCAAACTGTGACACCATCTCAGCCCTACACAGATCAGGCATGTGAGATGTCTTAGGCACCCTAATGGAATAAAGAAGAAGATGTAAGGCCTTAATGTAGTCTCCTAACCTCTCTGACCTCCATGTATTCATCTGTAGAATGAGAAGTAAATGAAATCTTGTTAAACATTTGTGGAGACGTGGACTCTTGGAGGAGCTGATGATAGCTGTGGCTCCTATTCCAGAAAAAAAACACACACAGTTTTGCATTAAGTTGTAAAGACCTGCTGAATGTCCTATGCCTCAAAACATGGAGGAAAATCATGCTATTTTCTCACCTTCTAACATTCCTGGCTCTGGACACAGTTTTGCAAAGCAGAGTAGGGAGTTGTTCGAATGAACAGAGAATTGAACCCTGGATTCTGAATCTTACTGGGTGATGCTGGGTGTGTTATTTATCCTCTCAAGGCTCACCTTGCTCATCTGCATATTGGACTGTGAGTTGAACATGAAAATCATAATGCAATATCTTGATGATTATAGATGAGATTATTTGAAAACAAAATTAAATAATGAATATAAAACATTCAGTACTATGTCTAATTAGAGTACTCAACCATTTAGTATAAATGTAATTATTATTAGAATTAACCTTTCCTATTCTTGAGGATCTGAGGATTTTATCTTCAAGTTACCATCATAGTTGGTAATATTATTGATATGATACATTTGAAAGTCAGAACTCAAATTTCTAGATATATAGATATAGATGAGGATATAGATATAGAGATATAGATATAAATTTAGTTGTTCCTCCATCCCTCCTCTCCTCTCTACCAAGAGGACAAACATTAAGCACCTGGAGACAACGTTAGACCCTATCAGCCTCGAGATGCCACCAGAAAAATCTACATAACAAACTTGACTAATTAGCCTTTATCTCTACTTTCGAAGCCTAAGACTGCTTTCCTTTATTCTATTATTTCTCCAAAAATTTATTGTTCTCTTTTTAAGATGTCATATGAACTGAAGGTCTAAGTCACCTCGTTGAGCCACTCGTTTCCTCCAGGTATCTCCCATCCCTACATGAGGTATACATGTTAATAAACTTCTGTTTGTTTTTCCTCTTGTTATTCTGTCTTTTATCACACGGTTCTCAGCCAAGAACTCAGACTTTTAGGAGTGAAAATGATTTTTTTTTTCCCCTACAGGCTTTAAGTTCAGCAAGCTGCCCCTACCACCCAAGGGGTAAGGCTGGGTGCTGGCAAAACCAGTCTGAAATCTTTACTTCCCTGTCTAGAGGCATTTGTTCCTAGGTAGTCGGAGGAGTTGCATATCAGGAGGATTGTGTGGACAGCTGGCAAAGAAGAGCCTTCCCACCAGCTGAAATGTGGCTCCTTCTTGAGGGAAAGGTAGCCTTGACGGAAGTAGAGATTCAGAAGTCAGAGCAGGGAGATAAATAAATTAGACCACTGACAACATTTGTTAAACTCCTGAATCCAACCAGAAATAGTGACCAACCAATTCTGGACTTGGTCACGTGTCTTGGTACAAATAAATTCCCATCCTTGTGTCTACCAGCTAAGATTGAATTTTCTTTTAATTGCAGCCAAATGCATCTGATTGACATATGGGCATCAACAATTCCATTTTCATAAATAAGCACTGAAGGGGTGAGGAACTTGCTCACATTTAGAGTTAGAGAAACAGAAATTAGAATCCACATTGGGTTCTAACCAGTAGTCTCTTTCCACTATGCCATACTGATCTCAACAGCCATTTCCTTCAGATCCCCCATCCACTCCAAAATATCTGTTTCAACCTGCACAGCCATTGTGAGCTAATTGTGAAAATAGCTATTTTTTTCTCAGTCTCATTTGAAACAAATCCATTAAGACTTGAGGATATAATGAAACATCCTGCCTTTTATAGAATATGGACTAATCTTAAAGCTGCAAAATTCAAATGTCTTAGTTGGAAGTGACCCAGAAAGAAATAAATTGAAAATTTTATGTAAACTTCTTGTTCCCTGTCCAACAATTCGCATACATCAATTTTGAAAACTTCTGTTTGGATAGTTACAGAGGAATATTCCTTGGGGATGAGGAAGAGATCTACTTGAGAAATCTACTACATTTATGTGAAGCCCATTTTCTTTCTAAGAAGCTGATCTGTAGAGGAATCTTACTATGAACACTTTAGGGTGAAAATTCCATCTGTGTAAAAGACATAGGTTGAGTGCAGCTGTTAGTAAGAAATGCAAGATAAGCCCCATTTGTTTGTTTTTCCTTTTAAGAAGTAATAATAAAACAAAATATTCTGAAAATTTTGAGGCCTCGTACTTTAAAAAAGTTTATACAAAATCTTCCTCTTTCAAAAAATACATATTCTCTGATCTGGTGAAAAAGTGTGCACTGAACAACGACATCAATGGATTTTAAATTTTTATCAGATTTAATACCACTTGCACTGAAAACATTTTTATGCAACCCAAAGGACAAAATATAGTATGAGGAAGTACAAACAAATTGGACACTGAAATATAATTAACACGAAATCATCACTCATTACCTTGTGATAATATGCCATGACATTTGCTGCTGCTTTAATGAATCGAAAGGCCTTAGGGCCTGATTGTTATTAAATTTACATTGAGGTTATTATATCCAAATTATGAAATGGCTGACACTCAACTCCACATATTTAAAGCCTGGCCAAGGTAGCTACGAGGGATCTCATTTCACACTAAAGCCACAAAAGCTTCCTGCCATTAATAGTCTAAATCATTGGAGTAAAAGGAGATTACAACTACCAGTTAAAGAGATGCCTTTCCTTGTATTGTGCTGTAGCTGCAGAAGAAACACTTAGCTGCTCTGTGCTCTGCAGGAGACCTGTACATGCACTTCAGCCATCTCCTCCAGCCAGCGCTTTTGTGTCTTTTTCTGGAGCTCTCAAATTTCCAAGTTTCTGTTGCTAAGACATTATTACTTAGGTTTTCAAGGGTATTTCATGCTGTCACATTATTATTGTAATATGGTCAATTGCCACAATCAAATCATAGAAAACATGCATTTAAAACCAGGTAAATGAGGCCCCTAACAAAAAGCATAAGTCTTCACGGTCATGGCTTTAATAAGGGCAAGATGGTGGGAGCAGTCCACCTTGTGTATAAGAAAGAAGTGCGTACACTGAATGCAGAGAATCAGAAAACTAGCAAAAGCAACTAAAAGTAGATCTGTGTTTTATTATTGCCACAAACCAGTAATTCTAAATAATGTCAGCAATGAAACATTCCTCCACCGGGCGGGAAAAAAATACCAAAAAACTTTTGTAGGTTTAAGTTGTAACAAATGCTGATGTTAGTATTAATTTTTAATAATGTGTAAGCTTCAAATAGTACATTTTATTACCTACCACATATTATATTCAAGAGGGAAGTTAATATAGAGAACTCCTGACGTACCATTGGCTCCTGAACATGCAGACTCAAATATGTGTTTGTTTTTAAGAATAAGAGCTCAATTTCTGATTTCCCATTTTTACAGTTACTGTGCTATCATTGTTTACCTCAGATCTACTGTTGAAACAAGGAATATATAGTACCACAGGGGCTGTGAACACAAATTGCACCCAAACAGAGCTTAAGCAACTCCAAAACCTTAGGAACTCTGTAAGGTTTTACCAAGTAGAATAGTAACCCATGATGAATTTTCTAATAAAAATATTTTAGTGGTTTTTTTTTTTTAATTTCAGAGCTATTTGAAAGTTACTAACATTGATAGTGAAAAAATACATAGAGATTATAGCAATTTCTGGAATTTATTGTAAAATGGGGGTTTTATGAATCTCTATCAAACTTAGCCTTATGTTTAAAATCTTTCCTAAAATGTTTATATCTATTGCTTAATGTGAAAAACATTTTAAATTTAATGTTAATAAAAAGTATCCTTTGATCACTAAGAGAGAAGATAAATGGACAAATCTGATTATACTCTCTTTTGAACATGAACATGCAAAGCAAATCAATTCTGCTGAACTCACTCCCAAATGTGCATAAGTCTACGGAACAGAACTTTTAATGTTACTTGAACAGACCAATATGTAGGTATTTTTCCCTTTTATATAAAAAATAAATGAATGAGATTAAAATTCTTTATTGTATTGTGTTTCTTTTTTGTACTGGAATAATTTTTTTGGCATGATTACATATAAAAGTTCATTAACAGAACACTTCCCCATCTGCATTTGTATGACTTTCCATTTAACTTTATAATTATTTCTTAATATAACTTGTATATAGGAGATGGGATGTTAAAAAATGATCCATGTTCTGACACCAAACTCACTAGATACAGCTCTGTTCATGGTGAAGTGGTAGAGAAACAATGGAAATTCTGATTGGTCAGTCACACACTCCTGGTGATGGGAAATAAGTCAAGAAATTACTTGCAGAGAAAAAGTACAATAAAAATTTGACTTCAAGTCTAAATAGAATGCAGAATAACTAATGTTTTCAGCTTTCCATAGAAATTGCAATGAAAAAGTTCCGTGGTGTGGAAGCTTAAAAGAATAGGTAATAAATGCCCATGGATCAGACAAAAGACACTGTAAATAAAAATATATGGGAATTTTGGGAATGCACTAGTTTGAAGAGAGAATGACTCTTTAAACACTGATAAGTAATAATAAAACAAAAAGCATAAGGAGGAGCTAGAAATTATCATTGTTAATTTGACAGAGGCCCAGGGAGATTAATTTGATAATCTAAATAATACACTAGTTGTTGGTGGCAAAGATAAGATTAAAACTTCTGTTGACCAGTTATATTAAATTCATAAATGAGAACACTTACAGCTTATTTCAAGTCGGATGAAGTCTTTAATGCCAAGGTTTTCTAGGAAAACTCCAGATAAAGCCGTGGTTTTAAAAAAGAAGGAAATGTCAGCACTGAATTCCGCATGGAGGGTAGGAAAGTGGAGGTAAGAGGCTTCTGTATAAAATGATACCGCATTCCAGAAGTGTCCTGCAAATGAAAAAATCCTGAGTATGGTTCATTGTATTTTGAATGGGGTATAGGAAAGCACTGGGCATGTAGATAATTTTCAAGACTGGGGGACACGGCAGGGAAAAAGGATAAGGGAATAAAACATCTTGTGCTTATGTAAGACAGAGAGAAATCTTCTTTCAATTTAGTACTCACGGTCACCATAGCAACGCAAGGGACCAATTCTCCAAGCAGCTTCTGAGTTTGATCTGTTGGTATCAGTGATAACTATCTGAGTGACAGGCAAGTGGTCTTTGAAGGAAAGAAAGCCAGTATCATTTGTCCTGCAAAACATAAATTTAAGAAAAGAGAGGAGAAAATGTGGATAATCTAGGGATTCTTTAACAAGCCTCCTCTTTTCAAAAGTGATTTGGCTGGTTGCTGCAGGGTTGGGGCAGCAGGGGAATAACAGAGGGCCTTTCATCTCATAGGTATGCGTGAAAGTCTGGGATGCCAATTACAAAACCCATGCCCAGCTTCCAAAACCAAGAGCATTTTACATCTTCCTTAAGTCTTTCCAGAAAAGCAGATAGTTTACAGAGCTTGCTGCTGCTTTTTGTAGCTCACAGCACCCCACCTGCCTGATGCAGTGCTGATGGAACATGAAACATTACCTCTCTTTCCATGAAGAGGTCGGCTATCTCAGTAACTAACTTGAAATAAGCATCACAAAACCACTTAAAATCACTCCAAGACTTGTTTCAGCCACCTGCCAACAGGTTTTAATCAGTTTAGGATGTTTCTTATCACCTAGGTGGTTTGTTGCTTTTTATTTGTTTTCTATGTTTCAGAGATCTTTGTAGTTAATGACTCTGGCTTTGTCTCTGTTAATTACACAACTAGGAAACTGACTAGTCATCCTTTGACAAGAAAGTTAAAAATGAATGGGGTTAAGCTATTCATGTTTCCCTTTCTTTTTTTTTTACATCTTTATTGGAGTATAATTGCTTTACAATGGTATGTTAGTTTCTGCTTTATAACAAAGTGAATCAGCTATACATATACATACATATATCCCCATATCTCCTCCCTCTTGCATCTCTTTTTTGAGTTGTGTTTTTGGACTCATGGTAAGGACACACCATTTTACTGAGAGTAAAAAGGAAATGTAGATAAGAAACTGACATTGAATGAATATGCAGTGATTTTTGAGCCAGAAATATACTAGGGGAAAAGTAACACACCTATGCAGTTGGTACCATTATTTCCATCACAAATGAGGAAACTGAGGCTAAGAGATATGAGATAACTTGTCTACGGCCACAGGGCAGAAGGAAGGGGCAGGGGTCTAGTCACTTGGTGTCTATCTCAACCCTAAATTTAACAAGTATGCCATAAATATATGTTAATCTGAGCTGAACTGAATTATATAAGGCAGTCTGATAATTGCACATGGGTGGGTTGGACTGTCCAGCCATAGAGCCTCAGGTAAGCACAGGATGGATCATCTTGTCTGTTCCTGGGAACTGGGAGACACAGCACCAAGCCACAACAATCAAGGCAAGGTATATGATGTAGCAATTTGTTTATGAGAACACAGAGGAGCAAATCCATATTGGTTCTCTCTCTGTAGACACAAAGACATCAACACAACACTCAAAAAACACTCAAGGGCTTCCCTGGTGGCGCAGTGGTTGAGAATCCGCCTGCCGATGCAGGAGACACGGGTTCGTGCCCTGGTCCGGGAAGATCCCACATGCCGCGGAGCAACTAAGCCCGTGAGCTATGGCCGCTGAGCCTGTGCGTCCGGAGCCTGTGCTCCGCAACGGGAGAGGCCACAACAGTGAGAGGCCCGCATACCGCAAAAAAAAAAAAAAAAAAACCACTCAAAATCAACGTTATATTTCATCATCCTTTGCATATTATTTACAGCTCTGAGACTTAAGACAAAGAAAATAATGTGTCAAATTATGAATTACGGATGCATGGCAAGGTCCAAGTAGTGTGAGGAAGTGCTTTAAGGACACAGATTTAGAAGCACACAGATTTGTTCTGAAATCCTGCATCTCCAGTTTCCACCTGCATTGGCTTGGGCAAATTATTTTATTTCTGAGATTTCACAGTATCCTCAGTTGAAAAATGGAGGTAATGCCTATATCAAAGAGTTATAGAGAGAATTAAATGATATGATATAGTCACGGTGCCTGATCTATGGTAAATGCTCAAAAATAGTAGTGTTAACACTTATTTGAGTTCTCATTTTTGCCCCTGAATCACTGCAGCCTCAAGCAAGTCAATTTATCTTTTCGTACATCGAGCTATGATTCTGTTTTGGAGGTCTCCACACTACACAGAACATTGTGGAAAATTAAATGTTAAGATTAGACATACAACTCCTGAGATCTGTAGAAAAACGTACTAATTCATCTTGGTTATAAACAAATCAAGTATTCACCTGTACATATACCCTTACAGGTCTATTCACCCAAAATGTAAAGAAATGTACTATCCATTGTCTGTAATTTGAGTACCTGTATTTAGAGGCCAGTCAAAGGATCTGGAATAAGATTCTTGTGTCTATTTGAAAGCACATCTACGAATATCACATATACACAGAATAAAATTAGAATCTTCATGTTCTAATATTTTTTCAAGCAGACATTGCAAAGCAAGTTTCAAGTAACTGAAGTGGAATAGAGACCAAACTCCTGTAGAAACTCGACTATGGGATTTTATTTCTCCCCAATTCTTCTTTCATTTTCAAGGTGAAAATGGTAGATTCTGATGTCTGTCCAGCAGTGCCAACTACTGTCTCCCTCATACACTATGGTATCTTGTCTGTATCAATTTGATGTCCTGGTGCCAAAGTGTTGGAATATACAAAATTGCTCCAAGAATAAAAATCTCTTCCAAATAACAGAGAAAAAGAATTCATATTTACTTTGATTATGCAGAGCATATTACCAAAAATACTTTTTATATAAAATCTGAAAATCTCTCCAAAGTTGTTTAATGTGGTAGAAACAAACTCAAATGCCTACAGGGGCCAGGAAAGTAATAAAAATGAATGAAGCCAGTTTGTGTTAGGTGATAAATGGGACATGACACACAGCTTCAGTGTCAGGGGGAAAGAGAGAGAGAGAAAGAACAAGAGGAAGACTGGGAGGAAGTAGTATTCTGCCTACAGGAGACAGTGAGAGTCATTCCTAACAGGTAATTATGCTCTTCATGAATGTAGGATCAGTGGGCCAGACTGGAATATCAATGTAAAACTTCTCAATTTTTCAAATCTTAGAAATGGATTTAAAATTCTTAAAAAAAAAAGTATGGTGGGAATCAACACTGCAATAAAACTGACCAATAAAACACAGATGAGGGCTGTGTTCAGCCTACAGGCCACCTGGGCATCAAGGGACTTTGCAAGTTCATTCATGCTCTTAGCATCACAGTGAGAATAGTGTTTGGATTTAATTCAATGAGTGAGCAACAAGGCTGATTCAAACATTTCAAAGTATTAATGGGTAGAATACTTGGGGGGGTGGCATAAAAAATGATACAAACTGCAGCTGTGGAGTTGATGTTCTACACACGAAGTTGTTTTCCTTTGGCTTTTGTATGAACTCGTCTTCTCAAGGGCAAACACTTTATAGACTTTGTCTTCCTTTGGAACAATATACAAGACTCTTCCTAAAGGCACAGGGTGCTTATATACTTTATAGGTACAGAAATGATAGTGTTGTAGTGGGAAAGCATTGTCATTAGGCCAGACAGACCTAGCTTAAAACATGTGCCTCAATACACGGGTTGTATGATGTCAAGAGGTCAGCCTGGGACTCAGTTTCCTAATCTCTTAAATGGGGATAATAATACTAATTCGACGTTGTTGTATAAATCAAAGTAGATAATGCATATAAAAGTTAACATGTTGACTATCACATAGTAAGGATTCAATAAGTAGCTATTGAAATTCCCAGTCAAGTGTGAAAAAAAATGTAAAATACAAAGAATTTTTAAAAGGAAAATAAGAAAAAAGTGCCCCACTGTTGCCCAGCCAAAGATCCCAGCTTATGGAAGCTTGAAGGGCACAAAGCATAGATAACAGACACATGGTCCTCAAGAAACACATGTGACCTAATGATAAAACATGCACATTAAGAAAAAAGACTCAAATATTCTAAAGAGCAAAAGTACGGCACAGAATTAGCCAATGTGGTCTCCTCTTAGTTTTTCTATCTGAATCTAGGGACTTTACCAAAATCAGGTTTGCAGAGCAGAAAAGGGGCTACTGATTTCTTTAGTGTATCATTAAAGTGCAGTGAAAACTCATATACTGCCTTTTTTTTTTTTCTGTCAGCCAGTTTTTGGTTAACTGTTGCAATTCTTTTTATAGCATCATTTGGGTGACTGAGCTGATTAAGAGAGGTTTTTTTTCCTTTTTATATTCTTCTCTCTTTCAGTCACCCAAAAGTAACATATAACACATTATCCATAAGGAAGATAAACCTAGAAAATTATGCAAAGAACTCAAGACCTCAGGTCCCTGGGAAGCCCTTGTGTGACTCTGAATGAATTATTCTCAGGAAACTCTGCATACCTTTCTGTTGAGTGGGAGACATGAAGCCCTCCATTTGCTGTGGCTGCAAAAGAGGAATACCCAGGATGAGGCCCAGAAACAGCTCTACAAGTCTAAATGCCATATTGATGCTTGACAGTAATTCTATCTTAACTTTGGTTACGGCATTATTTCCCTTTTGTCTTCCTTATTGAGACTTGAAAAAAAAAAGAAGAACCTAAGGGATTAGATGACAAGAAGCTCACAACGAGCTCAAGGGTCACTTGGTTGACAAAACAGCAAGTGCAAACGTTGACTGAGGTCACATAGACAAGTCCACACCAGAGAATAATATCCCTTTAGCTGCACCCCACACTGACCAGGCCATATCCGGAGTCTTGATTTCAGTCCCTAGTATAAGAAACATGAGGGGCAAAACAAGACGATGTTGGCATATATTTAACACTTTCAGAAACTACATTTCTTCTGTAAATACTTTAAGAAACCTGAAGCCATAGGGCTCTTCTCAAGTAGATGTGAGAAAACAAAATCTGGTCTTGGTATACAAATACAGCCAAAGTTTACCCAATACTACTTTATTGTTAAGAAATATAAATGGCCCTCCGGATTTTATGAGTATAAAACTGATTTTAAAAAGTACTAGCAAGGATGAAGGTTTTGGTAGGCATCATTGGATTAACCTGTTCTGGATAGGAAAAGAAAGAAACATTCAGTAGTGCCATAAAAGCTCTTCTCAGGAAGTCTGCATTCTTTCTTCTCTCTCACCCTCCTCCCAGACCTACCAAAATTGACCTCTTCTCCTTCCAGGCCTCTGAAACTTCAGAGAATCACTCATTTCCACAGAATGGAAACGCCAGTCCGCCGTAACTTACTCCACGTTGCTGCAGCATTTTAGAGTGCTGCCTTCTTTCCTGTTACACACACACACACACACACACACACACACACACACACACACACACTCACATGCATTTTCCGAGGAATACATATTCATTCAACTGCCTATGAAAGATCTCCTTTGGATGTCAATCGTCCTGTCTTAACTAATATACCCAAACCCCCTCCACTGGTCACTTCCCCAGGGATCGGCCACCCTGCTTGTTACTCAGTTCTGTCAATGCCTTGGTCCCAGGCTCTCAGCTGCTGAGGCCGTACACCTGCGGATCTTCATTTCTCCTCTTTTCCTCACTTCCTCCTTCATTCTTGACCGACAACTTCCGCCAAACTCCCCAACTTTAGGTTTCTGTTCAGCTGCCCTATCCTCATCCTCCTGGCCTCAGTTTTACTCTGAGGCCCAGAGTCAGCCTGGGTCTGGGAGATAGTTACCTGACCTGCCCCCTACTTTTCCTTGCTCCGCTCCCTCCCTCCCTCTCACTCGTGTCCACATCTCCAGAAACATACTCACAAATGTGGACCACAAGATGTACTTTATTCCTTCAAACCTTGTAAAGAAGCCTCTATCTCTTACAGGTAGGGTCCAAATTCCAAAATATTTAACATATTAGAGTAAAAAATAAAATGCAACTTAAAGCCACCCTTGCCTTTTACTGGAGGAGTTCTTCCTAAAGAAAAAGATTCATACGTTAGAGGCCCTGCTTGGGTGTGGGGCTGCTATTCTTAAACTTACTGATGGCTCTGGGGTTCAGCTGAGCATCTCACATCTCACATCTCACGACCTTAGGATGGGAGCCACCTCTTGCCTTTCCCTGGCCAGGTGAGCACACGAATAGAGTTTTACACCTGATCTTGTTTCATCCTCGGAACAGCCCTATGATGGAGTTATAACATCGCCTGCCTTGTACAGCAGAGGCAACAGAGGTTGAGAGAGGAGATACAACTTCTCAGGGGGCACTGTTGGCAAGTGGAGAGGCTAGGGTTGGAACCAAAACTTTTGCCATAACTGGTGTGCTCTCCTGTTCCCCAGGCCTCGTCTGGCTCCTGCAGAGAGCGGCTCTCTCATGAGTGGAAGCTGTGTTTCCCACATTTGTCTACATCTTCTCTAGGCAGGGCTGGAATAACCTGGCCCTGAGTGCTCGAGCTGTCCTTGTGGGTTTCGGGCTGACTCTCCTCATTCCATTCACACAGGCTTTCTCCACACGAGCCACACTTTGGTTAGGTTTCAGTTGACTAATTTGCAATGATTTTCCAGCCCTGCATTCTCTGAGATTACACATAGGTCATCTTTTTTTTTTTTTTTTTTTTTTTTTTTTCTTTTGTGGTATGCAGGCCTCTCACTGCTGTGCCCTCTCCCGTTGCAGAGCATAGACTCCGGACGCACAGGCCCAGCAGCCATGGCTCACGGGCCCAGCCGCTCCGCGGCATGTGGGATCTTCCCAGACTGGGGCACAAACCCGTGTCCCCTGCATCGGCAGGCGGACTCTCAACCACTGCGCCACCAGGGAAGCTCCACATAGGTCATCTTGACAGGAATTTTGGGAGTCCACAAACTCTTCGGTGACACATTTAACAAGCAGTCTCCTGGTCGATTTCCATGGAGGCAGAAATACTCCAACCATGACATGGTGAGTTTTACCAGTGAACTTTCAGAGGGCAGCCCCATTTCGGGGAGAGAGAAGGGTCTTCAGTGCTCTTTCATTATCTCACCTAGAGTGTGATGGCTGAAGGATATACTTGATTGCTTTGGTATGCTACTTAGTTATCTTATGCATTTTACTGCATATATGTATGTATAGCTTTCGTAGAAATTAGTTTAACTTCTATAAGTCAATATTGCTTCACAGTTCATTTAAGATGCTGTAAAAATAAAGAAAAAAATAATAAAAATGATGACTAACACATTTTTGAGAACTAAATACCTGGCATATCTGCTAGACGAGCAAATTAATGCCAACTTAGCCAGCACTCCCCAGAGATAGGCATTCTTTTTCTCTTTTTGGTTTTCTTTTTCTTTTCTTAAATCAAACAAGAGCCTGAAGCTCAGAGAGGCTAAATGATAGTCACTAAGTGGCAAATGCAGGATTTGATCATCCCAGTACATAATATGATATTACATAGAGGTCAATTATATTTTACATCCAGAAAACGAGGGTGCTGCCAGCATAAATAGCCACAATTGTGTGTGTTCTGAGTGTTTTACATGTGTTACTTCATATTTTCACTACAAATCTAGAAGGCAGATCTGCAAAGGAGATAAAACTATTTCTCCTCCTTTTCCTCCTCCTTCTCCTCCTTTTTCTTCTTCTTAATGATGAAGCCTCTACTTTTTGAAAATAATGCAGAGAACTTATTTATTTGTAAAGAGCTGAAAGTGTTGCCATGGACCTCAGAGCAGGACCAGGCGTGACAGAAATGACAAACACTGAGAGAAAGAACGGAAGGGGAATACAACATCACCAGGGTCCTGTCAGAGCTGTCCACACCTGCTGAAGGGTTCCGGCAAGTTCTGAGCCAAAGGAGGTTGTAACTAATGTCTTCCTGTGTGGCTCTGTTTTGACCCCCAGTGAGTTCTGTGGTGAAGCCACTTGCTCAAAGAGACTGTCATTCCACCCCAGATTCAGGGAGGCCAGTTCTGAACTGACTCCCTTGTGGTAAAGTCCTAAGTCCCTTCAACAATTTGGCCACATTCATCAAAATAGAAAAGTGGACGATTTAACAATTCTAAGCCAGAAATCTATGCGATAGAAACAATAACTTTAAAAATGAAAATAAAGTATGTCAAGACTCAAAAATGTTCATTGCAATATTTTTTTCTAATAGTCAAACATCATTTAAAAATAAAATGTTTGTGGTTTTATGATAAACTGTAAGTTACGATACAACTCACTTGCAGCCATTAAAATGGACAGGAGGCATTCATGTTTATGCTTATTTAATGATGCCAAGTCAAAGCTCTTCAAGACATAGTTCATGTAGAAAAACAAGCTGCATATAACACATTTAATACAATCTCACATTTTGTAAAAACTGAATGAACTTTCATGTTAATAAATATGGTATGTGCATAGGAAGATATTTATATGTAGATGTGCCCTACATGCCCCACTATTATCTCCAGGTATAAAATTTTACATGTTGGGTGGAAGTAAGAGGATCCAAAGTGATAGTGAGGAAGGAGCTTCCTTTTTATTTAATATTTCTGCAATATTTGAATGGTTTACAATAATAATAGGACATATTTATTTTGTAATAAAAAACTCCTAAATTTTAAAAATCAGGAAAAATTATTCTTCCTGTGCATTGTTAAATATAGATACCCGGAGCTTCCCTGGTGGCGCAGTGGTTGAGAGTCCGCCTGCCGATGCAGGGGACACGGGTTCGTGCCCTGGTGTGGGAAGATCCCACATGCAGCGGAGCGGCTGGGCCCGTGAGCCATGGCCGCTGAGCCTGCGCATCCGGAGTGCTCCGCAACGGGAGAGGCCACAACAGTGAGAGGCCCATGTACGGCAAAAAAAAAAAAAAAAAAAAAAAGAGTATTTCATAGCTATGTTTTGTCTTCTGGAACCAGCAGGTCTTAAATTGCTTATTAGAAATTTTCCAAATAGATGATAGGATGGTGGTATGATTGAACAAAAGGCACAAAAGCAGTCCTTAATGCTACCCTTGGTGAAGTATTAACTATTTTACTCCATCGAGAATTCTGTAAGATAATGATGTGATATGTTAGTTTTAAATGATCAACCCCTGGTTAGAAGTTGTGCTTTCCCATTTTTGTATTGTTCCTTTTTTTTTTTCCTTGAGTGTTTGATGCCTTCTACCGTGTCCTGTCAGATGTACCACAAAACACGCTATCTAAAAACAATCTGAGGGGCTTCCCTGGTGGCGCAGTGGTTAAGAATCCACCTGCCAACGCAGGGGACACGAGTTCAAGCCCTGCTCTGGGAAGATCCCACATGCCACGGAGCAATGAAGCCCGTGCACCACAACTACTGAGCCTGCACTCTAGAGCCCACAAGCTACAACTACTGAGCCTGTGCTCTAGAGCCTGGGAGCCACAACTACTGAGCCCACGTGCTTCAGCTACTGAAGCCCACACACCTAGAGCCCATGCTCTGCAACAAGAGAAGCCACCGCAATGAGAAGCCCGTGCACGGCAATGAAGAGTAACCCCCAATCACTGCATCTAGAGAAAGCCTGCACGCAGCAACAGACCCAACACAGCCAAAATAAACAAACAAACAAACAAACAAATAAATAAAAATAAAATAAAAACAATCCGAAACCCAGTCATGGGATTGTTAGTGTAAACAAATCAGTATCAAGTTGCCCCAGGATATATACTTTAGGTGACAATTTCAGGAATAAAACAGCAGAACACACCTAGCAAGGGGAGGGCATATTTTTCTAGGAAGAGAGTATGGGGAGAAAGGAAAAAAAAATCATTCATTCGTTCACTCAGAAGTTAATGTATGAAGAACCTACTATTGCCAAGCATACTCTTTCCAACCCAAGGCTCTGGCTCTGACTACATTGCTAGATGCATGTGGAATTCGGGGACTGAGTGAGTAAAAACCCAGATAAACCCTTCCTAATCTCTACATGGAATAGCTCATAAATACATTCATGAATAAAAAATTGCCACCATTTGAGATCGTACAATATTATTTTTTAAAATAAGAGACAGAGCCTTTCTTTTCTTTCAGGATTCAGAATTCCTGGCCCATTTAGGACACGACCGAGTCTGAAGCATCCTCACTGCACTGAGTGTGGAGATCCCAGAGGTGGAGATTTTGGGGAAATCAAAGGAGTTCCGAGAGAGCAAAGAATATCCTACGTGAGGAAATAGCAAAACTCTAAACTCTTGGATGTAACCAGCATCTTCTTCCTAAAGGCATTGTCTCCTTACGTCTCCAGGGAAAGGAGTGAGGGGCTCTTGTGAAGGTCAAGGTCCTGGGGCTGAATTAGACACGTCTTGACAAACAGAACAGCTCGAGACAAATGTTTACAAAGATAACTTTGGGGGCAGTGTGATCCCTTCTAACTACTCTCTGATAGCTGGGAGAAAATCAACCCGCAGCAAAAAGCTGAGGTTAAATTATTGAGTAAATATTTCTGGTGAGATAATAAAAGGTGGGTAACAGCCAACAATGCAGCAAATATCAGTTAATTCTAGAATCACCAGGGCCCAATATACCAAAAGACAGAGAGGTAAAAATATATTTAAAAGGAGTCATTCACCCATCTTTCACTCATGGCTTAGCACCATTTATTAAACAATTTCTCTGAGGCAGAGAAGTAGATTCTAGGGCTAAAGAGTAGTTTGAAGCTCCAGGATTCCACATGCTGAGAAAAAAAAAAAAATCCCTTAACTATCCTGCTTAAAAAAAACAACAACAAGAACAATAAGTTTCCTTTTTTGGATCATCAGATAACAAGAATTTAAACTTTATACCATTTTCTCCTTCTGTTCTGTGCCATGTCGCTTCGTACAAGGGTGAAGTAAGGGCAAGAGGCAAAGAACAGAGTTACTAAAACTCACATAAAAATGTCTATGCTTGCTTATGAATAAATAAAAGAAGGTCCTGCTGTTAGAAAAGAGAGCTTCTTAGGTCTACCTGGTTGTATGGGTGAGAAAACTTTTCATCCCAGCCATGGGCCATCACGAAGAGGCCCACTTTGGACCATCTCTCTGCCTTCTCCTCACCACTGAACCATCCTTTTTATCCCTCTAGCACCATCCTTTGTGTCCCATTTTGTACCCCTCTACCCAGATGACTGTTTTTCCACCATTCACCCAGCCCAGCCCTCTCCTGTGTGATCCCCCAGCTCGGAGCTGTCGCCAGTTTTCTTTCTTGCTCTCAGCAGCCCATCCAGCTGATGCGGATAAATCAGAGAACATTTGATTGGGGGGATGTCTATAGGCTGAATCATTATGTTGAAGAGAAGTTCCTTTGCAAACAATCATTTACTGTGAGATTGTTATTCATGATCAGTTTTCCCATTTCTTTTTTTTTTTTTTCTTCCTGTTTAGTTCTTTAGCTGGGATGGAAACCCCAGGAGAAGTCAGCTCCATAGTACACCTGATCCACGTCTCCCTGAGGCTTCCCGTTAGTATTCTAATAGGGAATTGTGCCTTGGGTGTTCCTTGAATTACTTATTTTTCCTTCGTCCACCCACCTCCACTTCTGAGCTGGCTGCCTTACTTTCACCCATTACCCACAAAATACTCATTATCCCCACTGACTTGGGCCTCACTGAAATATATGACAGCATGTGATTCAGTCACAGAGGTTAATTAAAACAGAATAAAATATTACCAATTACCAGAGTCTGGGAAGATAGCTGAGGCTCTCAGAGCAAGCTGACTTAGCAGAAAGCAACATGCACAGTGCAGTAATCTGACCTGAGATGCCCTGGGAGGGGTCTCTTTGGCATCCTCACCAGCTGCCGTAACCCAAAATGCCAACTTAGCAGCTCGTTGGATGTAGTCAGCAGGGCTTCCTTGGATTCAGCTGGAGTTCCAACTCTACCCCCTTAGTCATGTGACCTTACCCAAGCCACTTAGCATCTCAGAGCCTCAGTTTCCTTTTCTGGGGAAAGGAGCTAATAAAACCAACCTCAGGGTTTGTTGGGATAATGATATGATATATAGTACATACAATACTAAGAACACTTCAGCATACGGTACTTAACATTTTTTTCCCAATTTTTTTCATTTTGTAATTTAATTTTACATTTTTTCATGATATTTAATTTTAAAAATTTATTGGAGTATAGTTGATTTACAATGTTGTGTTAGTTTTAGTTGTAAAGCAAAGTGATTCAGAGATATATATGAGTATATATATATATTCTTCTTTAGATTCTTTTCCATTATAGGATATTACAGAGTATTGAGTAGAGTTCCCTGTACTATACAGTAAGTCCTTGTTGATTATCTATTTTACGTATAGTAGTGTGTATATGTTAATCCCAGACTCCCAATTTATCACTCCCCATCACCTTTCCCCTTTGGTAACCATGAGTTTTTTATGTCTGTGAATCTGTTTCTGCTTTATAAATAAGTTCATTTGTATCACTTTTTAATTTATTTTTATTTAATTAATTAATTTATTTATTTATTTATTTTTTTATTTCGTGGTACGCGGGCCTCTCACCGTTGTGGCCTCTCCCGTTGCAGAGCACAGGCTCCGGACGCGCAGGCTCAGCGGCCATGGCTCACGGGCCCAGCCGCTCCGCGGCACGTGGGATCTTCCCAGACTGGGCCACGAACCCGTGTCCCCTGCATCAGCAGGCGGACTCTCAACCACTGTGCCACCAGGGAAGCCCTGTATCACTTTTTTAGATGCCACATATAAGCGACATCATATGATATTTGTCTTTCTCTGATACTTCACATTTTTAAGAGACAATATTATCTAGGAGTCATCATACATCAAACTGCTATCTACTAAATGCTATACCAGCCCACATCAGTATTCTGACTAACTTTACCCAGAGCAGAAACTTAAGGGAAGTTTATAAGGTAAATATGTTTGAGCTTTCTTAGAAGCACCCGGACACCAAAAGGGGCATGCTTGTCTGAAAGAAAAGTTTGAAATGTATGGAAAGCCAGCTGGACCACATGTTATCTAAGAATCAGGTTGGAAGAATGTTAAAGAACATGACCATTTCATAGTAGTGCCAGCTTTTGTGCTTTACCTTTCTGTATAGTAAATAATAGAATTGAATATGTAAATAATGAATGCATTTCCACAGGGCTCTGCTGTGTTTCACTCTGAATGTATACTCTATGTCTACAACCCCTGTTACAGACAAAGCAAAGCTCTCTCATTGTTATTTCACATACAAGAAGCTTCGTGATCTGGATTTGACCTTCTTCCCTGCCTACATCTCCTGTAAGTTCCCCACATGAAAACTGTGCAAAAACTACACCAAGACACTTATATTTTGGGGAAGTAGTGATTTTTATATTATTTCACATTTCCGTGTCTGAATACACAGCAGCACCTACCTGTACTACACTAACTTTAGCTCACTTCTTCTGATCCTTTGGAACTTAACCACACTTTTCCTTGAAATCGAACTATCCCAGCCCACGGGCACCCCAGGTTGACACATGTGTGCTTCTGTCTATAACCGAAGTCATCACACTGTTACATTTACTGCTAAATAACTAGCCTTTTCTTTTCCACTGTCCTGCGAGCTCCTCAAGGGCAGGGATTGTAATGCCCTTGACTTTCTCTGCACAGCAGACTGCCTGACTACATGGAATAGGCACTCATTAGACATGCAATATATGAGTAAATGTCAGCTGGAATAGTACGTACAGTTGGCTCTATAATAAATTATTTTCCAGAATCGTTTATGACAGGTTATGACTTGTCCTAAAACAGTGAAATCTGGAAGAGTTAAATCAGAATTTGCTCCCTCATGAGAATGATAGAAGGAAATTCCTGATCTCACCTGGATTGGTAAAGTGAATCAGAAAACTTATTTTAGGCTTGTATAGTATTTAGTAGATAGCAGTTTACTATATTGCAACTCCTAGGAAACATTGTCACTTAACAATCATACACTGAAGTGTTCTTAGTATTTTACATACTATACCCTGTATTATATATATATATATATATATATATATATATATATATATATATATATATATATATATATATGAGATATTCAACGTAACTCTAGGACAGCCATGGGTAAAGTGGGCATCTTTACAAAGGGAATTTCAGATCATTTCTCTTGATCCTTCGTAGGTTGATTGTTGAACAAAGCCTACATCTAAAATTAAATAAAAGGTTGCTGGCCACAGAAAGTGGCACATGATGAGGCTTTTCCCCTGGCTCTAAAGGAAGAGGAAAGGCTTATGAAATATGCAATAACCCATGTTGGACGAGGTATGACGGCACCAGAGCTGAGGAAAAGTTTCTCTGAGCACAACCTCAATGATGAAGTCAATAGGAGGGGTTCAAAGGTTAGTGAACGAGTAAGAAGGTCAAAGGAGGGAGAGGCTGGAATCAGAGTAGAAGAGATGATCGGTGGGAAGTCTTGGAGAAGAGAGGGTAGCAGCATTTCAATATGATGGTCTAATTTTCCACTTTTAAGTGATGTGATGTGATTGTCCAGCACTGCTCCTCAGTGTTCCTTAAATTAAGCCCAGGCATGGTCATTTGTACTCTAGGAAGGGAAGGCGCTGAGGCAGCATTCGGTATGGAAAGAGTTTCATCAAAGGAAAGGAAACAGTGAGCAAAGATCAAGAATTCAGCCAACAAGCGAGTGAGAATTGAAGGCACTTAGGAGAAATACTTCCCCTTCTCAGTAACTCTTTATAGTCTAGCCCCTTTACCAACTTATCTGATTATACAGAATAAAATGAACACATTTCCATGTAAGTCTATAAATCTATACATTTCTAATGTCAGCATAGTGAAGGGAAATTAAAAAAATCAAAATAAACTGAGCAAATCTAAGGTTGCAGAGGATTTTGACTGCAACCTTAGATTTGCTCTGATTTGTTTAGATTTGCTTAGATTTGACTGCAGAGGATTTTGACTATGTTTTCCTGGCCACACAACCATTTAGCCTTTCCACATATCTCTCAAGCTTGTAGATGCCACTTTGGGATCCTTCCTCCTCCTCAAAGGTCTTCTACATTCATCTATTCAGCTAACTACCATCATCTTCTACTCTACAAAGAGGTCTTCAGGCATATAATGTTAAAAAAGACACAGTCTCCAAACAGAACAAGAGTTATTTTTGGTTTGTAGGCCTCCAAGATGTGATAGAGGGCTCTGCAGGGTAGATTGGGAGTGCACAGAATGGAGAAGTCCAGTCAACCGCATCTGATTTGACCCCTGTGAAGATCGTGATGTTAGAAGGAAGGACCTGAGGTAGAAGATAGCTGGGCCCCTGGGCTGAGCAGCTGGGGAGCTTGTCAAACAGAGTAAAGTGGAGCTCTGTTTTCCCTAACACTCCAAGGACAAAGTTAATGGCAGGAGCTGAGCTCTCCTGGAGTAAAGAGATAGGAGGGCCACATCTATCACTCCTGAGGTCAAGGAGACCTCCCCGATGGCACATGTACAGGAAGGCTCCTCTGGGGTCAAAAAGGGAGGGGGCGCCATCCCATAGTAAGTGTTGTCAAAGCTCCCAAAGGCCTCCACGCTGGAATCCATCTTGGCAAAAAGATGTGCACGCATATTGGGAAGGGCCCTAAGACAGGTCAGATGTGGGAAAAGCAGCAAAATAATTGGCCAGAGGAGAACAAAGACCCAGAAGCACTGCCTCTACATAAATGACTTGACTGCGTTGTTACTGCAGTCCTCCTCATTAGGGAGAATACCCTTTCTCCCTGGGTGTGTATTCCTGCTTTGCTTCTGTCTAAATAAACTGCTTCCCTGTGTGCTCTCCCACATGTTGTGCTGTGTTTCTAAGAATAAACTTTGTACCTGTTTCTGTAGTTTTTGCCTCCTTGAAACAGTCTTGCTTTCAAATGAGGGTAAGAGCCAGGGAGATTTTTCTCCTAGTCTCTAGCCCATGGTGGACTGGTGGCTAGGATTCCTAGTTTTCATCCAGGCTACTCAGGTTCAATTCCTAGGCAGGGAACTAGAATTCTGCTTCAAGACTGCTCACTGCTGTCTCTCTGAGATCAGACTCAGGTCACATGACTTTGGGCCCAAGCAGCCCTACAACATTCTGAAGCTGTGGTTCATCTAGTGTAACCTGATGGAGCCACGTTCTTGGTCTTTTCCTCACTGAACTGAGGTTTCAAGTGGACCGAAAGTTTTATTTGAAACATTCCTGCTGTTATCAATTTAAACAGTGAAGGGGAAAGTACTTAAAAGCCATTTCCACTAGGTTGAGAGCAGGTTGACATAGGAATCCTTAACTATACTTCAGCAGCATTTGATGAAGCAAATACAATTACAAAGCCAAAACCAAAGAATGTCTTAAATTCAGTCAAAACCAAAGTGGGTTTGGAAATGTTCTGTGCATATTTTCATAATCAATACAGTAAAAACAAAATAAGCAGTTGACCTGGAGGACAAAGGAAAACTACATGTGATGGCCATGAGAACTAAAACTAAACATTATCTACAAAAGTAACTTGCTGTGGAGGAGGAAGAGAAAGTCTGGCCTCAGTTATACCTGAATTTGAATTCTGGATCTGCCTCTTAATAGACCTGTGTGACCTTGAGAAAAGTATTTAACCTCTCTGTAATCTACATTCCTCTACCTTAAGATGCAAAAGTGAGAAAATTATGAAAGATTAATAGGTTTGTTTTCTCTGTCAAATTTATGTTTAAGGAGAAAGGGGAGGGGAGGGATAAATTAGGAGGTTGGGATTAACATATGCACACTACTATGTATAAAATAGACAATCAACTAGGACCTATTGTATAGTACAGGGAACTCTACTCAATATTCTATAATAAGCTAAATGGGAAAAGAACCTGAAAAACAATAGATGTATGTATATGTATAACTGTATCAATTTGCTGTACACCCAAAAGTAACACAACATTGTAAACAAGTATACTCCAATACAAAATTTTTTAAAAATCATAAAAAAGGACCTACTGTATAACACAGGGAATATATGAACATTACAAGATATATGCCTATAGATTATTACAAGATATATGCTCAATATCTTGTAATAATCTATAAGGGAAAAGAAACTGAATATATATATCACTGTGTTGTACACCTGAAACTAACATATTGTGAATCAACTATGCTTCAATAAAAAATACAAAAAAAGAATTAATAGCTTGTTATGAGGATTGAATAGGTGTTTAATAAATATAAATTTTCTTTTCTCTATTTTTAGTGGCAATAGTAGAGCAGGCCAGTGACTGTATCATCAGTGGGACAATGGGAGAATAAAGAAACAGTCTGTATAATTACACATCCCTATCTCCCACACCTTCTCCCAAAGCCTATATATTCTACACATTACAGAAATGCTGACTAAAACGCAAAGCTAGATATTACATTTCATTCTCCTGTTGAAAATGGAATGTTCAGAATATAAAGGGGTGATGGTGTGGCAACACGCTTTATGTTACAAACTTCAGCAATAGCCCTGAAAGTACGAGGACTAGAAACTTCCAAAGTTAAAGCAATCACCGTTATTCAGGAGCCCTAGTTCATATTGAATCTCTCATTCATTCTCTTTTATCTTAGGGGACATTTTATGTATCCCTTTGTGGGCTTCCTCCACAAGTGCAGAGGGATCAGGACACCCATTACCATTCGTCCTTGTCAGCGTCACAGTTGCAAAAGTGTCGAATGTCCAGGCAGCTCTCGTCAAGGCCACAGTCACACTGCTGAACTCCGGGAGGGGCTCCTCCCCAGTAGGGGTGTCTTTCATTGGACCGTCCGATCCACCAGGTCAATGGGATTCCATCTGAAAGACAAGATGCTTCACAAGTCAGAGTGGAACAAGCCTGAAATAGCACAGAGGATGTCACAGAAACTGAGATGAAAATGTCTCGAAGGATATATATACATTGTACGTATGTATGCACATATATATATATACATATGTGCATACATACGTACAATGTATATATATCCCTCCCTCCCTTCTTTCCTTCCTCTTTTCCCTTCTGTTCTTTCTCCTTCCCTTCTGTTCTCTCTCCTTTCTTTCTTTCCTTTTTTCTTCCTTCCTTCCTTCCGTCCTTCCTTCCTTCCTTCCTTTCTTTCTTTCTTTCCTTCTTTTTCCTTCTTCCTTCCTTCCTCCCTCCTGTCCCTCCTTCCTTTTCTTTCTCTCTCTCTATCTCTCTCTCTATATATATACACACATAGAGATATATATATATATATATGTGCTCATATAAACAACACTTTCATGAAAAGCATTTCTATAATAGAATATTGATTAATCACAATGTTTAGACTCAGGGTCACAAGCTCAAATGCCAACCAAATCAGGCAGGCATCACAATTGAGTAAACTGGGCTAGACCTTAGACCAAAAATATTGAATATATAGTTACAAAAATTAATTTCCTTTTAAAACTACAAAAGGATAAATAGTAGCATGAGGGCCAATATTAGCCCGACCTTAGTCCTCAGTTTCTGGTAGACTGTGGGGAGGGGTGGACACGAAGGTGAGGGGGAGAGTGTTGGCTCAGAGGACAGGGTGGCCCTGTCTTACCCCACACTGATTTCTGTCATGACAAAGATTAACGCCAGGGTTACCATATCTTTTGAATTTTTTAAAGAGAAGTCACAATATTTGAAGTTCAAAGATTTGGACAAAAGAAATATTATGAAGATCAATACTGCATAGGCCAATGAAATCCCTCTGTATGTCATATTTAACCCATACAAAGCTAGGATGCAACCTCTAATTTCTGGTTTATGTAGTTAACAGAAAACTATTTTTAAGTCTTGTCCTTGTCAATTTTCAATTTTCTTTCTTTGCAAAGTTTAGTTTAGTAAAATCTGTTGAGTTATCTTGTATAATTGGGAATATTTAAGTAGATAAAAATTATTATCTAGAAGATGATAAGATATCCAAAACAACAGATGTAGGCAGAGATAAAGGTGTTAAACACCCTTAGGCTGAATGGGGTTAGGCCTAGGTCCTCTTAGGAAACCACTGGTCTGTTTTTGTTTGGCATACAACAGGCACTTAATATGTGCTTATTTTTTAAAAATGAAAGAAATCGTTATTGAGAGCCATTTTGCATGATTTATCATTTTAAAGTAGAATAGTAACTTTTGTCTGAGGATGGCACTAGGTTGGAATTCTGCCTAGTCAAGATTTGATTTCATATACAACTCCTGATGTACAAACATATAATTTACAAATTATTCATGTATACAAATGGCAACAACTTTCTCTGAATTGCATTCATTACTAACATCCTTATGGAAGTCACTGAGGCAAGTAGGGAGAGAATGACAATCTGGGTTTTCCAAGAACCTGTAAGTAATGAGAAGAAGATAAAACAAATACTAAGAAACACAGAAGTATCTTAGAGGTGCTGAGTCAGGGGGCAGACAGCCTGAAGGACTATACTCACCCCCAAATACTACTCTTCACACTGTCTAAAATGTTTTAAGTCCCTTTATTGGCTTTTAAATTAGAATCCCAGTTAGAGATGTCTGTTAACTAGTGTCTTCTTTTTAAAGAATAATTCTAAATGGTACAAATCCATTTAACCTATTTCCAAACAGCTATAAATCCTTGGACACTAGTTCAAATGAATTGCTTTCTTTCTAACCACTAGTTCAGATAAGCCATACTCAAGTGGCCTAGAGGTCTGGTGGGTTTACTTAGAACAAAAAGCGCTTTCAGGACTGAGGTAAGCTTAGGTGGATCGTCCCAGTGTGTGAGTCCAGGTAACACAAGGGTGAAACATTGTGTGTTCAGATGTTTGCTAATGTTGGCTTTGGGCACAAGATATAGGAAGAAATCTCTCCACTTCTCCCTCCTGGCACTGCCCAGACCTCTCCTCCATAATTGAGAATCCTGATCACATGGTGAAATTCAATGTCATCATGAATTATTTCTGTTTATAAGCTAAGTCAAAGTTGTGATCTTATTAATAGCATTATTATCAATGGTCTCAATTCTGAACAACCAATTTGTGTACACTCTGGTGCAAATGTTGCCTTCTAGTAGTCCTTATTAAGGACTTATTTGGTGCCTTATGAGCGTATATTATATATATACATATATATAATCATTCCATTCAATTACTGCTTAATTCTATGCTGTGTGAAGGTCACGGGGAGATATCCTAGTTATACAAATTTTAATAGACTATCACTGCCCCAAGGGAGTTCATAACATTTAAGGAAGAAGGACATATACACAGCTAAAAGAAATGTAAGTCAGAATGAGATTAGGGTCAAAATATAGAAGTTAATAAAATGCTAGGAAAGTCTAGAAGAAGCAGCTATGAATTTTGTCCAAGATTCCTGAGAAATGGTTTACGAAAATGATTTTAATTTCATGGATATGGTGACATTTGACTGGAGGCTTTGTGTTGAGAAGGACCTCAGCAAATGGTACCACTAGGGAAAAGGGTCCAAGTAAGAGGCACAAGGAAAGGGGATCCGATTTTCACTACAGCATTGTTAGGAAGCAACGGTTTGAAATAATGAGATTTTTGCACATTCTAAAGATATTTTATGTTATTTCTCTTTCTTTCTAAATTGGATGTAATTTCTAAGGAAAGGTTTAGACAACAAGAAAAACAACCTCTTCCATATCACAAAATAATGTTAGACATTCATCAAAGTCAATCTTGGTCTGACTGCATGCTGATTAGGATCATTAAATCAGAACATATGTCTAATAGCGTGATTAAGAGCTAGTCAGTGACATTAGGGATTAACATTTTTATAATGTTGTTCAACATTCTCTTCTCCCTGCCTATTTAACTGAAGTGAGCCCAAAAAGGAGGGGGTTGCACAAAAGATTAATGATACCGCCTCTCAAAACAAATGATAAAAATCACTTTGATGAGGTCATTTCAACCTGTACTGAACAAACCTCGCTAAAATGTACCACAGGGATCCTTCATGGTTAGGCAAAGAGGTAGACAAAATGATTAACTTAAATGATTCTATTTGCATTGTTTTAAGTTTTTGTAGGGTAATATAATAATGCTTTGCATTTTGATAGTATATTTTACTGGAAGAGCTGCAATGAAGAATCCTAGCAAGGTTAAATGACTTGTTCAAAGTCACACAGTCGCTGAAGGCAAATCTGGACACAAGGATCTGGGTCCCTGAAGCCCTCATGTCCTGAACACCCACCTTCCCAAAGACTCACAGACTTTCTGACTTTTAAATGTGCCAAAAACATATAGAGATAATGTGAGCCTTGCAGGGAAAAATGACCAGCTAGAGAAAATGACAATTATTATAAATTTGTGGGAACTGATAATACTAAATGAACACTGTAGTATGGGAATAAGACCTTTAGTCTATTCCACAATTTCTCTGAGAGGACAGACTGGAAAGCTGTAGTTTCCAGATGTGGGGTGACAAGAATGGAGGGGGATTTCTGTAACCACATCAAGCTAATGTGAGAAGAAAGAAACCTTCATTGTGTTAAGACCCATGGACTCGGAGTGGGGCTTATTCATTACCATAGTATAGCTATAGTATAGTTAACCTATACTGATTAACATAGTAAACAATTAATGAATGGGAAACAAACTTAGAAAAGTAAAATACCTAATGTCTACACACAATCAGGGAAATACCTAATGTCTACACACAATCAGAGAAATAGAGAATTGCAATCAATCTGTGTATTAAGGCTCATGTGTCTGTTTTTAACTAATAATCCTAATTTTTAAAAAATCCAGCATTTATTGAGCATATAAAATATTCCAGGAAGTTATATGCAATTTTTATACCCTAATTTGATCAATTTCCATAACAACACTATGAGGTAAATACTTTTATCTCATTTTACAGATGAGGATACATTATTTGCCCAAGGTCGCTTGGCTAGTCAATGACAGACCCATGCCAAAGCACAGTGATCGCTTGTAGGTGATTACAAGACTCAACAGTGAAATCCCTGCCCCCAGTGTTGTTCCATCCCCTAAAAGGTATTCTTACAGCAGGAGACAGGGACTTCTAAAGTCTATACCAGATGATTTATCTCTCTGATTAAAATCCTCCAGTATTCTATGTCTGTGGGTCTATTTCTGTCTTGTAAATAAGTTCATTTGCATCAATTTTTAGATTCCACATATAAGCGATATCATATGATATTTGTCTTTCTCTGTCTGACTTACTTCACTTAGTATGACAATCTCTAGGTCCATCCTTGCTGCTACAAACGGCATATTTCATTCTTTTTTATGACTGAGTAATATTCCATTGTATATATGCACCACATCTTCTTTATCCATTCATCTGTCCATGGACATTTAGGTTGTTTCCATGTCTTGGCTATTGTGAACAGTGCTGCTATCAACATAGTGGTGCATGTATCTTTTTGAATTATAGTTTTCTCCAGATATATGCACAGGAGTGGGATTGCTGGACCATATGGTAATTCTATTTTTAGTATTTTAAGGAACCTCCATACTGGTTACCAAGGGGGGTGGTGGAGGGATAAATTAGGAGTTTGGAATTAACATATATACACTCCTCTGTATAAAACAAACAACAAGGACCTGCTGTATAGCACAGGGAACTATATTCAACATTTTGTAATAACCAATAAGGGAAAAGAATCAGAAGAATATATATAACTGAATCACTTTGCTATACACCTGAAACTAACACAACATTGTAAATCAACTATACTTCAATTTTTAAAAAGTCCTTCAATATTAGTTCAATACAAGAATAAAACCCAAGCATCTTCCTGTGGCCCCTAAGGCCCTGTATGTCTGGTTCCTGCACTTTTCAGCCTTATTTCCTCCCTGGCTCCAGCTGTACTGGCTGTGCCCCAGGCCCTCACAGATGCTCTTCTGGGTTTACTGTCTCTGCCCAAATCCAACTTCTCATGGGTTTTTACAGTGCCTGATTGTCCTGTATCATTGGATCTTGAAATTAAAGCTCACCTCTTTCCCATTGACCTTATTTACAATACTCCAAAGTCACTCCATTATTTTCTTAGGAATACTTAGGACCACCTGAAATCATACTTTGTTTGTTTGTTGCTTAACATGGTCCTCATTTGTCATTAGAATTGGAGAAAGGGCTTTTAAGTCTTGTTCATGACTATATCCCCAGCATGTAGAATGTTCCTGGTTTGTGCTAAGAATTAAATACTTCTTTGGTGAATCAACAAGTGACTAAATGCCAAGAAAAAGAAACATCAGTACAGAAGGATTCCATACAGATGACATTTAAAAACTTGTTTCAGGAACATATATGGTTATGCAGCCTTTAGTCTTTATAGAGGTATATTCATAGTTGGCATTTTATGCCATCATTGAAGACATCAAACATTTTTTTTGGTCACTTTACTGATAGGCCCAGAGAATGACACCTATCAAGGCTTCGAACAAGCGCTTACTATAAATGTGACATAGAATGAGATCACCGTACATAAAGGTGTCCACGTACCACTTCATTTGTGTATTTAACAAAATGACATAAAGTATCTGGACAAGACACTTGCCTGGTTAGAGTATAAAAAACAGAACAAATATAAACCCTGCCGTTAGGACCCTCACAATGTAGTAAATGAGAAAAAAATGTCAAATATTACCTTTAACGCCAAGTTAGAATAAAATAAATTTGAGGTAGAATTTTAAACAACGTGTAGAAAGTCAAGAGGAAAAAAAGACTAAAGTTTAGTGAAGAGTACAGTTCAGGAGAAAACTCCAAAGTCATCTTTTTTTTTTTTTTTTTTTTGTGGTACGCGGGCCTCTCACTGTTGTGGCCTCTCCCGTTGCAGAGCACAGGCTCCGGACGCACAGGCTCAGCGGCCATGGCTCACAGGCCCAGCCACTCCACGGCATGTGGGATCCTCCCAGACCGGGTCATGAACCCGTGTCCCCTGCTGCATCGGCAGGTGGACTCTCAACCACTGCGCCACCAGGGAAGCCCGACCTCATCCCTTTTTTGAATACACCTTCCTTTTCTGTTTTCCAACCAGTGGAAGACAGTTGGATTTTCATACCATTAGGCTCAAAACAAGGTTTACATAAGTTATGTCATTCAACCCTCCTAACAGCTCTGTGAAGTTTTTCATTTTTATTTTACAGATAAATTGAAGCTAATGAAGGATAAGCTTCTCAAGATCACACAGACAGGAAAACTTGAATGTAGATCTGGTGGGTCCAAACCCCAATAATATTTTTATTGTATCTTATGAAATCGAGTACTATGATAAATAGAAACAGGATGGTATTTATTCACAGAAATTGGTCTTGAGTTGAAATTATGAATATCCGTCAAATAATTATTTTATTGGCAAAACCACAGTGCCTTACTGAGTATGCATTCCCAATATCTTGGGAATATTTCAAACTGCATATCTCCCCAATTATATTGGTCTATTTATTATTTACCTAAGAATCAATCAAACAAAAATACCTGCAAACACAAATGTTCCAATGATTACCATTGTTTCTAAGACTTATTTGCCTGAACTCCTATAACTTTGCTTAACAGATACCTAAGGAAGTGATAGGCCATCATATAATAAGGAACCTATTGAAATTTCCCTCTAGAAATCTTAGATCAATGTTTCTCAAAATGTTGTTTCTGTCTGACTTTAATCAAAATAATCTGGTGTTTTTGTAAGAGCACAGGTCCACAGCATCTTTTCCCAGACACGCAGTGAGTGAAGCTTCAAATTCTCCATTTCTATCATACAAAGTGATGCTGAAATGTCGCACACTAAACTTTTAGAATCATTGGTTAGAAGATTCGAACCTTATTCAAAAATGTTCAAATACTCCCTTTTATTTTTGAAAAATTCTTATTCAATGACACTGCAGATTGTTAAGTATGAATAAGCTTAGTTTCAGATTTAATTCCATTATCAAAACATGTGCATTAGATTACATTCGTTTCTGCTAAAGAAAGATATCATGATAGGAGAAGATGAATAAAATACATAACAAAGATTAAGTTTAACTTGTAACTGAGGAAAAGGTCACTGAAATTTTTATGAACTAATTTCTTCTGTTTTGTCTTGGTCTAATAGAAAAATGGTTAGTGTGCATTTGATGCTGCTAATCGTCTCATGAATTCCTTAGAAGTTTCCCCATAGAACCATCTCCAGTTATCCTTCTTTCTCTAACCACCCCCCAAAAAAGTATCTCCCAAAGTTATCCATCCTTCTCTAACCCTCATCCCCAACCCACTGCAGTTCATTTTCTTTAGCAAACTCTGTTTCATATTTTGGAAAGATTAGGGAGGACCAGTTCAAGTTCTCTTAATTTTCTTCTACTCTGACTCAAAATGGAAAGAAAAAAATGTTACCCTCTCCCACTTCTTGTGTCAAATGTCTCCCATGCTCACTTTTCATCTGTTTTGATGGGAAGATGATGAACTTTGTCCTCTATTCATCCTGCTCCTCTCTGTGTCTACTCATTGGTCACTCCACTCATCCATCCTCTTGTTTTTACCAGAATCCTTCCCACTCACAACCTTTTGGTGGGCCTGGCCCTTGGCGATATGAAATATTTTTCTTTGTCCTTCATAGGTATTTCACCTGTCACTTATACACAAATGTCTAAAAAGTCTAGATTCCCCAGTCCTGCATTCTTTCCTGGGTTGTTTGGTGGACACATCAGTACTTTCCAATATTTCCTCACAAAGCATGAAGAAGATTTATCACTCATTATCCTATGCGTATGTACATAAAATAGGCACACAGAGGTATTCACACATCCATATTCCCCAATAGCTCCTAATGTATCATGAAGTAAGGCACTCAACAAATCAATAACTGTGTTAAATAAAGTGAGAAAGGAGTAAATGTTGCGTTGCTAATCAAAATGCCATTGTGATCGTTCATGTTGATAAACCACCTCTAAGTCTTTGTTACCATTTGCCAAGGCAACAACTAACCCACTATGGTTTATAGCATGAGACTTTCAACCATATTGTAAATTCTTCCTGACGATGGCATATTTTGTGGGACTTTTTGTGTGAAAAACATGTAACAGAGGGTGAGAATGCTTATGTAAGACACTCCTATTGTTTAATCAACTAATACAGATTCCATGTAAATTGCAGAAAGTTAGAAATAAACACATACACCCTGCCATGCCCTTTCTTGCCGGAATCTTCTTTTTTAATTTCTTCTTTCCTCTTCTCTGGTTCTCCTTTTTCTTTTTTTTTTCTTTTTCATTCTCTGTCTGTCTGTCTCTCTCCCTCCATCACTCTTACTCTTTCTCTTTCTCCCCTTTCCATCTTCCTTCCCTCTTTCCCTCTCTTCTCTCGCTTATGTCCCTCTCTCCCTTCCCCCAATTATTTTCACTTCTCTCCTTCCTTCTTTTTTCCTCCATCTTTTTTCTTTGATCCACCTCCAAAAATAACTCTGTTTCTTCTTTTTTAAACACATAAACCCAATCACAGATACAAGAAGAATTGATCACAATTCCGTCCATGACATTCTATCACTGACGGTTGGTAAACATTACCTGGTTATGTTAAAAAAAAAAAAAAAAAAAAGATAAGAAGAGAAGAAAAACAAAAGACCTAGCTGGAACGCTTTACATAAATATCTACATGAATCAAGCTTTTCCAAATTATAATAGGTGAGCAAATTCATCAAAGAGATCATGAAGGAGACAAAATGATCTTGCTTTGCACAGTGCTAATGAACAAACAACACACCCCTATTCATTTATTTCTGTACTTGAAACATAACTGATGGCTGTAAGTCTCATATTCATTAGAGGCCTGAACAAGGCACAGACAGAAAGTTGATGGAGCTCACAGATCATACCCATTAGGAAGGTTTGGAAACAGTGCAAGGCAGCAGCATAAGAATGGGCACAGAGCAGCTTGTGTGATGAATAAAATATGAAGAACTCTGCAATTACACAGACCAGAGAGAAGAGGCCAGAGGATCATCAGCATAATGATAGTAATAAAAATAGGATTTCATGCCTGTATCTCCTATTTCACATCCCCAAATATGAATAATATTTATTAACCACTCTCCTATTCATGGTTATTTGCAGGATACATAACAAAAAATAAAGCGAGGCTCTGAGTTTCCTGCCTTCAAGAATTTTCTTTTTTTGTCCCATGAGTGCCCACAAAGGTCATTTAATTATTCTGAAAGATATTCTACAATCAAAAAATATATGAAAGTGGTAATTTTGGTTTCTGAACAGGAATATGCCATTTAAAAGACTGCTTTATATTTTAAACATTAGATAAAATGACCAGTTGAAAATATTGATTAACCATTTGTGTCCATACAAAGTAATTTTCTAAATTAAAAAAGTGAAAAAAATTTAACTAGCTTTTATTTAGGACTTACAGTGCACCAGCTGCTATGTTTCCTCATCATAAAAGGTAGAAAGCAAGCAGTATTACAAAAGTTTGGCAGGGATCTACCTAAGGGAAGGGATGATTAGTAATCATAATACACCCAGCAAATACTAGACACTCAGTAATTTTTAAAATAACAATTGAATATATATGTATGCATATATTACATATATGTATGTATATATTACACATATATATCATACATACATACATGTTTGTATATATGTCTGTACACACACGTACACACACAATGTCTACTGCCTTATCCTATGTAAAAGATATTACAGTATAAACACTCTTAAAGGTAATTCCAATACAATTCCCCAAAAGATGAATTATTTTACCTAAGATTTGAGACAGGAACATTATCAAGAAATGTGTAGCTATATTGCTCCCAGCCAGGCATATATTTTATCAGATAACATGATGTGGGGCTTCATTCTGCAAGAGTCACTTTGTTGCTATCACAAGGAAAAGCTAAGTGATTGGACTAGAACGTGAAATACTACATCTAGACTCAACTCCAATGCTGGCAAACCTATTCCTTGTCTTCTGTCAGGATATACCATTAACAGAGGCCTCCTTCTAGGATCTCAGTTAAGGGGCCTTTCAGTTGACAGAGACAGCTAATGCACTGTTGGCTGCTCTTCGAAGTCTAGAATCAAATTAGAGAAACGAGCATATTACCAAGGTGGGGAAGATTCTTCTGAGGGTTAACAGGTTTCTAGGACCAATTTAAGCAAGACCTAAGATCCAGGACTCATTTCTGGTTATATGGAATTTATTCCAAAATAGAGGATATTATTGTATCCTAAGTGTCTCTGATTATTCCAGAATTGTGAATAGCAACTATCATATTTCATCAAATGCCAGCTGTTATATATAAGTTGTGTCACTGTTTTATGTATCACTAAAAATGAAAATTGACTACCAGTTCAACTAAAATATGACATTAATTGTAAATTCATTCCAATTTCAGAGATACTAAAAATGTAAAAAGAATGTTGGTTTCAATTATTTTTACATATATATAGTCAAGCTTCCCATAACTCATTTCATCTGCAATTAATCCTCTTTTTTATCTAGTCAGGAAAATTGCTAAGTATTTATTTGTGTTTGTTGTACATATAACAAGGATAAAGAATGTCTCCAACAGGAAACAATAACAGCAAATCTATCAGTATTCTAATAGTTTTCTTACGAACAATAACCACTGTTTAGCTTAAAATAGACATTTAATACCAGTATTTTGTAAAAATATTTAAATACTAAGGTTCTTAAAAAGAAACACGTAATACATGTGGTGATTTCAAAAGAGGGTATATATGTGGAAGCCAAAAAAAAAGGTACAAATGAACTTATCTATAAAACAGAAATAGAGTCACAGACATAGAAAACAAACGTATGGTTACGAGGGGAAAGGTGGGGGGGATAAACTAGGAGATTGGGATTAACATATACACACTACTAGATATAAAATAGATAACTAATAAGGACCTACTGTCTAGCACAGGGAACTCTACTCAATACTCTGTAATGGCCTATATGGGAAAAGAATCTAAGAAAGAGTGGATATATGTATATGTATAACTGATTCACTTTGCCATACACCTGAAAATAATACAATATTGTAAATCAACTATACTTCAATATTAATGTAAAAAAATAAAGCATATAAAAATATTAAATAAAAAACAACAGGGTCTGAAAAGTCTCTGACAGTCCCTTCTTTTAAATCTAAGTGGGCTTGTGACTACTGCAACCAAGAAAGCAGGACGAAAGTGACACCAGGTCACTTGGCAGGCAAGGTCCTAAAAAGCCATGTCCAGTAGTTGTTGGACTGTGATTTCATGAGAGACTCTTGTTGAGTACATCATGACAGCCTAAAATACTCGCATGCTTTCTGTATACCAAAGAAGTGAGGAACCCATGCAGGAGTCTGAGAATACCTTTCTATCAGGATAGACAACAGGATAACAGAAAATAGCTGTTGCAAATTGGATTATAAATTATCATTTGGTTCAGCTGAAAAATTAGATTATAAAGAACCATTGAACTCTTTTGGGGAGTTACCAGATTCCCCAAATATCAGTCAGAAGATTCAAAAAGACTTAGAATCATCTTAAAGTTTTTAATTTAATATTTCTATGCCTTAAATTTTACTAAGTTTAGAACTTATGTGATTAAAAAAAACAAGTGTAAGTAAAATTCTGTATTCTAAAGAATAGTACTTTGGGGGAAGGAGTAATATTATTTATATGTATTCATTTCTCTGATTTCAGATGTTTTTCAAAAAGAACATAATCAATAAATCCAAAATAAAATATAGATCAGAACTGTCTTCATAAGAACAGAAAGTGAAATGATGGAAATAAATTATTTTATTTTAAATTCTACTCAATACTCTGTAATGACCTATTTGGGAAAAGAATCTAAAAAAGAGTGGATAGATGTATATGTATAACTGATTCACTTTACTGCACACCTGAAACTAACATAACACACAACTAAAACAACATTGTAAATCAACTATACTTCAACAAAAATTAAGAAAAAAAGAAAAAATTCCATTTTGGCGGTAAAAGTGAAAAGAAAGATACCATCAGTTTTACATTTCTTTTTCTTTTCTTTTTTTTTTTTTTGGCTGCGTTGGGTTTTCGTTGCTTTCTCTAGTTGTGAGCGGGGGCTATTCTTCGTTGTGGTGCGGTGGCTTCTCTTATTGCAGAGCATGGGCTCTAGGTGCGCAGGCTTCAGTAACTGAAGCATGCAGCCTCAATAGTTGTGGCACACTGGCTTAGTTGCTCCACGGCATGTGGGATTCTCCCAGACCAGGGCTCGAACCTGTGTCCCCTGCATTGGCAGGTGGATTCTTAACCACTGCACCACCAGGGAAGTCCCAGTTTTACATTTCTTACTCACAAAAAGAAGAAATCCAATTCTCAAGGGAGGTAAAAGGTTTTTTGAACATTGAATTTTGAAAGTAAGTTTTCATATGAGATCCTTTATGGGAAGACACAAACGAATCTACTGGAAAATGTCCTCAATATTACACCTACCAAAAGGGGAATACACTGAATTTCGCATGGAAAAATTTCTTGAAGGACTGTATATGGAGGAATTTCTTAGAGGTCCTGTGGAAAAACGTAAGGAACTAATGTTGATAAATCCATATATTACCATCAAGGATGAGCCGTGAAACGAATGGTTTAATGGAAAGAGTGAAATTAAGGAACAGATGGACTGCATGGCCTTCCTCTGGCCCTCCCATCCCCTAATACTCCTTTTGTTAGCTGGGCTTTGGGTGAGTGCTTGATAGAAGACATTTGGAGGATATACTCTCTGATAAGGGCCTGTGGTGTGTGATGTTGCTTTGAATTCAGCCCGGATGCTTTAGAGGAGAGATGAGATGATGACACCACCATCTATCCTGTGTACCCAAGCTGGGAAAGGGAGGGAGGGAGAGAGCTGGATTTTCAGCGGTTTCCACACTCTGCTTCCCCATGCACATTACTCTCCACATGACTGGAGCATAGCAGGCTCTCAGAAAAAAGTAACTGATGGTGACAGGTGTAATTGTTGTTAGCTCTCTGTAACTGGTGAAGGCTGGATTGCGTCCCCCCCAAATTCCTGTGTTGAAATGCCAATTCTGAATGCCTCAGGATGTCCTCGTATTTGGAGGCAAGGTCTTCCAAGAGGTGATGAAGTTAACATGAGGTTGTTAGGGTGGGGCTCCAATCCAATGTGACTGGGGTTGTACAAGGTCTCTTCCTCTGAAGAGACACACGGTGTGTGTGTGCACAGAAGGAAGACCACGTGGGGGCACAGCAGGAAGGTGGGCGCCTGCACGCCGAGAGGAATGAAAAAGCAACCCTCCCTCTACCTTCATCTTGGACTTCTAGTCTTGAGAAGTGTGAGAGAATTCATTTCTGCTTTTAAGCCACGCAATCTGCAGTATTTTGACACAACAAACACAATCAGTACCATTTACAATCCCCCTCTGAATTTTGAGAGCATTGGACTTTAAAATCCCTGACGCATTGAGGGTAAACTCTAATGGCCCTGAACGACCAAGGGTTGGGGGGTGGTATTCATGCAAGGAAATAGGGCAAGACAAATTCAGTTTGTCAGTTTGTTTTTTGTAAAGCTGCTAACTTTGATGCCTTCTGTGGGTTTTGCTGTGGCTTTGGTTTGGTTTGTCTGTCTGTTTCCAGCTCTTTTCATCTGATTCTTACAGATAAAGCAAGTGGACACAGGTTCTTCTGGCAATTCCAACTACTGAGATCTGCACTCCACCCAGTATGAATAGAAAATTGGGCAGAGCCAAAGTGACTGTTGAAATACACTTCTTTTCTTCTATCTGTTGAACAGGATTTGCTATATTCACACATCAGGAGGTATATCAGCATTGGGAAAAGTTGGGAACGGAAGCAGACAAATGTTCCACAGTGGGTGGAACAGCATTATTTATGTTGGTAGTGAAGAAAACGATTTTTTTTTTTTTTTTTTTTTTTTGCAGTACGCGGGCCTCTCACTGTTGTGGCCTCTCCCGCTGCGGAGCACAGCCTCCGGACTCGCAGGCTCAGCGGCCACGGCTCACGGGCCCAGCCGCTCCGCGGCACGTGGGATCTTCCCGAACCGGGGCACGAACCTGCGTCCCTTGCATCGGCAGGCGGACTCTCAACCACTGCGCCACCAGGGAAGCCCGCTGAGATTTTCATAGGAAAAAAATGAGCTTGGTCTTTGAAACAAAGGCTCAGAAGTCAGAATTTTGGTGGGAGACTGTTTGGAGTTTTCTTTGCCTGAAACATGTGATTTCTTTGAGGAGTGTCATGGAGAAAGAAAGAAAACGTGACCTCTCAGACGAGTGAGTTTCTCTCAGGGATGAATGAGGTACTGTGGATAACCGGATAGCCCGTGGAGACGAGATGGTAGTGAGGTCCTTAACTCAAAGCCGGATTTGGATTATCTGTGAATCTAGAGTTGCCACTGTCCCTCCGTGATCCCAGGGTGACTTGAGTCTCATGTTGACCCCACATTTGAGACCAGTCCCCCAAACTGGGCTTCACTCCTTCTGGGAGAAGTGCCAGTGTGCTTCCCGGATGTCTTCTGTTGATTAATTTATGAGTTGTGATCAGACTGTGTATCTGAAGCATTTTAACTCAATGCTAAATATTGTCACTCAAGCTCTTGAAAAATCTGGTGGTTTCCTTCTTTGAATATTTTCTGAAAACATGTGTTCCCATTTGCCCAGTAGAAGCTGTGGAGTCACATCTGGCTGTTTCTCCCAGTTCTCCTGCTCGGATCAGTTTGCAGTGTAATTGATGACACCAGGAATAACTTAGCAGCTGATAGTATTTCAGAGAACGACTTTTTTTTTTAACCCCACATTTTAAAAAAACTCAGAAGATAAATTTTAAAAATGTATTTTAAATTTTCAGGAGACTCTACTACTTTTAGAGCTACATGTTGTAGAGACCAGATCATAGGACACAGAGAGAAAAGGTAGAGTCAGGAATTATTTTCCCTGAACAAGCCTTGCTGGGAACTTAAAAAATACAAAACACAAAAATATTCAGAAATTAAAATGACAACTTTAATTTGCTGTGGCAACATATATTCATTGTACACTTTTTCCCCCCAAATGACACAATATATCGTTTTGGTGCCTATATCCCTTTAGGTTTGACAATAGATTGCTAAATTTCTTGGAAGGCAAGTGGTAAGTTTACATTTTACCAGATCATATTGAGAATGTAGTTTCTGAACCCTTCTTTTCTTTTCTTCTTTGATATATTTTAAGATGGCAAAAATCGTTTTCAAGCTTCCCTGGTGGCGCAGTGGTTGAGAGTCCACCTGCCGATGCAGGGGACATAGGTTCGTGCCCCGGTCCGGGAAGATCCCACATGCCACGGAGCGGCTGGGCCCGTGGGCCATGGCCACTGGGCCTGTGCGTCCGGAGCCTGTGCTCCGCAATGGGAGAGGCCACAACAGTGAGAAGCCCGCATACCGCAAAAAAAACAAAAAGAAAATCTCAGCCATGAGGTTTAATTTCTGCTGTACAGCAAAGTGACTCTATACATATATATTCTTTTTCATATTCTTTTCCATTATGGTTTATCACAGGATATTGAATATAGTTCCTTGTGCTATACAGTAGGTCCTTGTTGTTTATCCATCTCATATATACTAGTTTGTATCTGCTAATCCCAAACTCCCAATCTTTTAAAGATCTTTAAAAAATAAAAACCTCCTGATAAGAGTATTCATTATGGTATTATTCAGAGTAAAAAAAAAATGAGATATAATCTAAATTCTCTCAATAGAGGCATGACTAAATAAGTTATCACACAATCACATAAGGAACCCTTATGCAGGCATGGAAAATTACCTCAGGCACGAAGTTTTCCAAATTTCTGTCATGAAATTGTAATTTGGAAATAAAATTATAAGTAAATGTCATTTTAAAATCCCTTTTTAATAACCAGATATCAGAACAAATGTTATTCCCTCCATTTCCAAACCCATGATAAGCCGACTACTTGGTCAGGCCACATAAAGATGTGTGTACCCTATATTTCCTTGTAGATTGTATGCCCTGATAGACAAGAACTTTGATTTCATTCATTCATGGAACATTTTGTGTCAAGCACAGTATTAAAAATCTTTGTATCCCCTATGGTGCACGCATGTCACAGGAGACAATGAGGAATAAACATTTCTTCAACATGTATTATTTGCTAGCAAGTGTAGGTGGTGATATAGATATGTCATTCTATTTAATCCCTTTAATGTTCTCTAGAAGGAGTTTCATTAGACCCACTTAATAGCTAGGGAGACTGAGACTCAAGGAAGTTAAACAATCTACCCAGGGCATAGGGAGAAGAACCTGAAGAATTTAAACCTGACCTTATTAGAGTCCACCTATGCTTTTATCCATGACAGGGCCCTGTCTCCTCTTCTATTGGGGGACACTCAGTAATTTGTGTTCAGTAAAGTCCCTGGCTTGACCTTTAATGAGTCCATGTCATTCCTTTAAGTCATGGATCTCATATTACTTCCTTTGCTTTCAGGGTCTAGAATATTTATATATTTGGTCCCAAAGGAAACAGAGTATGAAAACCCATCCAATAGGATTATAATCAGCACACATAAACATTACCACTGTTTCAGGAGGAGCCGCATATTTAAAAGGCAATAGTTAGACTTTTTGTTTGTTTTCCAATAAATGGACAGTTTGAGCTTTTTTCTTTTTTTCTCTTCCAGAGTTTTCACCCTCACACATTATGAAACATTTGAAAAAAATGTCACAAAAGAGAAACAGGAAAAACAAGGGTCAGGGAAATTCACTGATGGGAGCGTCTAGTGAAAACTGACGTTTGTTGGATTGATTCTTTTACTTTTTCCTAGGTGTAGAGGTGGGTTTATTAAGTGAAAGTAGGAAAAAGCATCTTTGTCTATTACCAAACCCAGGTAGGATAGCTTTCTTAGGCAGAGAGGAGGAGCTTAATGAATAATAATAATTTGCATCTGTAATTTTGTTTTTTCCTAATTTAAAGTTTCATGTTCCACATCTCATCTGGTCAGAATGAGGCAGAGTTGGAAATTTGGGCATTTAGATGAAATCATGCAAACAGCTGTTGTCGTTGTATCTGTTAATCCTCTCTAATTATTTGGTACAGAGGTGTGAAAAGACTGCTGCGGATAGGCTATAATAACACCATGTGATTCGTGTTGTCAAGGACATGTGGATAAGTCTACGTTCAAACTCTAATATTGTTTTTTCAGAAGTGGGCAAGCAATTTGGAACTGTGGGTATCCCAAGCCATAAGGAAAGTCTAACTTCTCCTCTGGAACCCCCTATCCTTATTGACTCCTGTAAAACCTTGCATGAGCATATTCATGTTTGTACCCATTAGTCAAACACACATGAATGTAAAGAGGACCCAATCAACTGCTCCTGTGGAAGGTAAGAGTCACGTGAGAAAACCCCATCCTCACTTTCCCTTAAGTCTCACAGTCCACTGAACTCAGCATGTCTTATCTCGTCTATGTCCTATTTCCCAATATTCTGCCAAGGTTGGCATTTATGTTTGCGTTTTGACAGAATCGTGCATAGTTGTGTTTCCATGATTTAAATGTCAGATTCCAGGGTCTTAAGTCACACTGACTGAATCACAATTTCTGGGGATCAGGCCACGAAATCAGCATTTAGCAAGCTCCCCAGATGATTCTTATGCATATCATGGTTTGGGGTATACTGTGCCAGTCAAGTCCACGCTTTATTTTACGATTGCCTGTGTTATCATCTATTTAAACCAATGTTGATTGATTGCCTCTAGGCAGGCTCTACTATGCTACACATTAATGTGTAACATCAACACTACTCCAGCATCCGCTAAATGTTGAAATGGTACAAATTCCACAATTCCATTCTGAAATGAAAACCTTTTGTACACTAGAAATGATGCCAATCTGGCAGCATGCATCCTCTGAGCTTCATTGTGGCAAACACAGCACATGTTCCTCTCCTCCACCCCCCTGGAATCACCATCACACAGCAAATCAAATTGGATTCTAACCATTTTAATTTTCCACTGTGCTCTGGAAATGGCATCATTTGCTATCCTGGTTAAAGGAGATGGTGCTCCTGATTAAAATAATTACATTTTGGGAGCCTGGCCAAATGAAAATAAAGTGTGGAGGATGATCCTCTAGAGACTTAGAAGCGTGTTGAAGAGAATAAGCATCCAGGGTATTAAGGCAGAGGGTGATTATGAGTAATGGGAAAAATTAGGTAAAGGGACACTTGCACTGAATACCACAGAAGTTTTGCCAGACTGGCCCTATTTTAGAGAAGGATGATTTCCCAAGAGATGAATATTCATCCACAGGTTGGAAATTGCAGAGATCAGCAGCCTTATTTTATTTCCTCTCATCCTAACTAGGTACCATGCCAGAAAAATCTATCAGCTAATCAATACCTATTTAATCTTCACCTAGTAGTTTCCTATTATTTAAAAAGTGTGTGTATATTTGTATTTTCTATTCACTTCGGCAACCCTAATAGCTAACATGGGTCTTTAAACATAGCAGGTGTTTGATTGCTATATAAGGACGGAAGAAGTATAGAGAAATATAAGATTCTTCATTTCTCTTAAGTTGTTTACAGTCTAATGTAATTAAAAACCAAAGATGATCATCTATTAAAGATATTTTTAGTTTTCAGGTCTTGTACAGGTGACAGCTTCTATACTAACGCTACTACCACTGCTACACTTAATTTGTCCAGCAATTTCAGAAAGGGACGTGTTTCATAAGTGAATTTTCCAAATGATAGATGTGGGTTTTTTTTAAATCATGTAATTTTAAGAAAAAATAAGTACAGTAATATTTTTAATGGCGATTTTCAACTGTCCCAGGCTTTCTTTAGTAAAATATGGCTCAAAATATTCTGGGAATTACTGTGAGCAAGAACTGTATGTACCAGGGTTTGCTTAAATATGTAGAGTTACTGTAACTATTTTCACTTATTAAAATCATTTTCCTTTCGGTGGCGGTTGTGTAGGGGGCTTGGCAGGAATATGGGGAGAATGTTAAAATTAAAAAGTGCCTATTGAGATGAGAGAAAAAGGAGAGAGTAAATCGAATGCAGAGGATATTTTTTCAAAGTGATCTTAAAAAGTTAACAAATAAAAGGAACTAAATCAAAGTACACTTGAGCTTGAAACTATAACTGCTCACAGGACTTTCCTAAACATACATCTCAGTAGAGTTGTTTTTGGTTGAGTTATAAACTTGTATGTTTTATAGGTTCTGGTATATTTCAATGAGAGGTCATCTTGGGAGGTCATTTTGAGAAGAGGTCCTGGAAGGCATTTTGTGTGTCTGCTTGTTTATCACACGTCCACCTTTCTCTCTTAGCAAGGTAACAGAGACTGGTAGATATGCCGCCATATCCATTCTTCCTCTTTTAATACCAATGTCATTTTGGGGGGAGTATAGTCACCAGGATAAATATTGTATTTCCAATGCTTCTCTGTAGTAAGGTAAAGTCAGTGACTAAATTCTGGTCAAGGGTATACGAGTAGGAGTGATGTGTGTCCTTTAAAAGAATGACCACCCTTTGCTTCTTTTGTACTGTGGCTTCTATGGGAACATGGTGATGAGAGATCCAGGATCAGGCAGGGAAGTTGAGCATCTTGGGGATAGTAGAGCAATGAGAAAGAAGAAGCGTGAACTAAAATAACTTTGGATAACTATGTGAGAGACGCATATGTATCTCATGCTCAGAACATTGTTATTTTCACTCTATTTCAGCAGTCAAGTGTGCTTTCTAAGTAGTAGGATCCAAGCATCAGGACAGCCATGACTAATGCCTTACCTCTCTATCCTCTGTGGCTAGCCCTATGCCTGACACAGTAAGTGCTTGCATAGTTGAGACAGAGAGCTCGGTGTGCAGACAGGATCATCCTCAGTGATATATCTACTAAGTGCAGCTGCCATATGTCTCTGATCAAATACTGAATATACTCTGCCTTTCTGGGGCCAATAATGAGAACATTCTTTGCTTCTGATGACAATTTCCTACTTTGTTCTTCTAGTAGTTCTGTCTTTCTTCAACCCACTTGTGAAATTTTACTCTCTAATTTGTCTTAAAAGTTAATAAACAAAATGTGCTGGAGTTATACCTAAAGGGTCAATGGGGAATTTCTACAAGTTAAGAACATGCCTTTGTGAATCTTCACAGACCAGAGGTTTTCCAGATTGTCTCTGCATTCTGGATTCTTAGTAGGACTTAGAGTTAAAATCTATTTATATGTGGTTCTAGTAAAATATAAGTATATATTTAATGTTTATTATAGTTAATTTATAATAATATAATATTAATATATAAAATATTTATATATAATATTGTATATAACATTAACATATAATATCAACATTATATTAATTTATAGTATATTAATATAAAACATATTTAATATGTTTAATGTGTGTCAAATATACAATATAATTAAATATATAATTATATAATATAATGATATATTATATCACATACATAATACATGCACTATATAACATATAATAATATAATTATTGTATATTATAATACATATTATATAATTATATTATATATTGTAATATTATTATATTACATATTATATATAAATGTATCATTATAATATATGTAATTATATATAATGTATATTTATAATATATGAATATATATTTAATTATAACACAATGTATAGTATAATCTACAGAATAATTTATAATGTATAATGCACACATTACACACTATATATATGTATATGTATATGTTAAACTCACAAGCAATATTGTATTCAGAATTCTTAAATGGGTAGCTACTCTGGCTTCCTTTGAAGAAACAGGAGCTTTCTTACAAATATTCAGTATCCCGAATACCAATGTGAGGCAGTACCTTTGTCTTTGAAATGGCACCATATCTGAAACTTGACCTCACCTAAATCTCACAACACTAAAAACTGAAGTTCTGCTTTTCGATATAGCATCCCAAGCTTTCTTTAGACTGTATTTTCCAAAAGTTTTGTTTTCCACTAAAACTCTATTCTGTCTTTGGTGTCTATGGTTGGGTTGGCCTGAAATTTAAAAAATAAAAAAATAAAAAATAAAAAGAATCAGAGATGATGTCCAAACACAGTGGAAAAACATTCTGTGTTGCCCTTGAGGGCAGGAGTAGGGGGAAGAGGTGGTCAATAAAATTGATCTCTTGATTTGTGACACCCCTTCCTCACCAGCATTTCAGAACTGGGATCTGATCTGAGAAAAAGTGCCAATTACTTGTGGTTTTACATCAAAATTTGTAGTTCCAGGTTTCACTCTCCTCAAAAAGGAAATTGGAGAGATCAGATTTCTAAGTGCATACTGGAATATTTAAAGATGTTTAATGAGATTTGTAGGTAGAGCCAACTTTTATTCAAACCTTCCATAAGTATGAGTATAAAAATAAGATTTTTTTTTTTTTTGCGGTACGCGGGCCTCTCACTGTTGTGGCCTCTCCCGTTGCGGAGCACAGGCTCCGGACGCACAGGCTCAGCGGCCATGGCTCACGGGCTTAGTTGCTCCGCGGCATGTGGGATCTTCCCGGACCAGGGCACGAACCCGTGTCTCCTGCATTGGCAGGCGGATTCTCAACCACTGCGCCACCAGGGAAGCCCTAAAAATAAGATTTTAATCTAAACATAAAAGCATAAAAACTTTATAGTTTTCTATTATTTATTTTTATTTATTTTTTAATTGAAGTATAGTTGATTTACAATATTATTATTTCAGGTGTACAGCATTGTGATTCAGTATTATTATAGATTATACTCCATTTAAAGTTATTATACAATATTGGCTATATTCCCTGTGCTGTACAACATATCCCTGTACATTATTTATTTTATACATACTAGTTTGTACCACTTAATCCCCTATCCTTATCTTGTCTTTCTGTGTCTGACTTATTTCATTAAGCATAATACCCTCTATGTTCATCCATGTTGTTGCAAATGGCAGAACTTCATTCCTTTTTATGTCTGAGTAATGTTCCATTTTATATATATATATACCACAACTTCTTTATCCCTTCATCTGTTGAACACTTAGGTTGCTTCCATATCTTGGCTACTGTAAATAATGCTGCCATGAACATTGGTGTGCATGTACCTTTACAAATTACTGTTTTCATTTTCCTTGGATATATACCCAGGAGTGGAATTGCTGGATCATATGGTAATTCTATTTTTAGTTTTTTAAGGAACCTCCATACTGTTCTCCATAGTGGCTACACAAATTTACATTCCCACCAAAAGTGTACTAGGGTTCCCTTTTCTCCACATTGCTTGCCAACACTTGTTATTTATAGTCTTTTTGATGGTGCCATTCTGACAGGTATGAGGTGACATTGTGGTTTTGATTTGCACTTCTCTGATATTAACGATGTTGAGCATCTTTTCATGTGCCTCTGGCCATCTGTATGTCTTCCTTGAAAAAATTTCTATTCACATCTTCTGCTCATTTTTAATCATTTTTTGTTTGTTTATATTAAGTTGTAAGATCTATTTGTATATTTTGGTTATTAACCCCTTATCAGTCATATTATTTGCAAATATTTTCTCCCATTCTTAAGTTGTCTTTTCATTTTGTCAATGGTTTCCTTGGCTGTGCAAAAGCTTTTAAGTTTAATTAGGTCCCATTTATTTATTTTCTTTTTGTTTCCTTTTTCTTAGGAGAAAGTAAATGGAATATTGCTACAATTTAGGTCAAGGCATGTTCTGCCTGTATTTTCTTCTATGAGTTTTATGGTTTCCAGTCTTACATTTAGGTATTTAATCCATTTTGAGTTTGTTTTCATATATGGTGTGAGAAAGTGTTTTAATTTCATTCTTTTACATGTACATATTTTCCCAAGACCACTTATTGAAGTGACTGTCTTTTCTCCATTGTATATTCTTGCCTCCTTTGTCATTAATTAGTTGATCATAAGTGCATGTTTTTTTTTGTTTTTTTTTGTTTTTTGTGGTATGCGGGCCTCACTGTTGTGACCTCTCCCATTGCGGAGCACAGGCCCCGGACGCGCAGGCTCAGCGGCCATGGCTCACGGGCCCAGCCGCTCTGCGGCACGTGGGACCCTCCCAGACTGGGGCACAAACCCGTGTCCCCTGCATCGGCAGGCGGACTCCCAACCACTGCGCCACCAGGGAAGCCCAAGTGCATGGTTTTATTTCTGGGCTTTCTATTCTATTCTATTGATCTAGGTGTCTGTTTTTGTGCCAATACCATACTGTTTTGATGAGTGTAGCTTTGTAGTACAGTCTGAAGTAGGAAGCATAATACCTCCAGTTTTGTTGTTTAGAAACAAAAAGATATCCTATGTTCATGGATTAGAAGATTTAATATTGTTAAAATGTCCATACTACCAAATGCAATGTAAGATTTAATGCAATCCCTATCAAAACACCCATGACATTTTTCACAGAACTAGAACAAATAATACTAAAATTTGTATGGAACCACAAAGACCCCCAAACCAAAGCAATCTTGAGTAAAAAAACTGTTTTGGGGGCTTCCCTGGTGGTGCAGTGCTTGAGAGTCCGCCTGCCAATGCAGGGGACACAGGTTCGTGCCCTGGTCCGGGAAGATCCCACATGCCACGGCGCAGCTAAGCCCATGAGCCATGGCCGCTGAGCCTGTGCGTCTGGAGCCTGTGCTCCGCAACGGGAGAGGCCACAACAGTGAGAGGCCTGTGTATCGCAAAAAAAAAAAAAAACAAAAAACAAAAAACAAACAAACAAAAAAACCCTGTTTTTAAAGTCCATTTAATTATAATACACTGAACATCAATTGTTTAAACCAACAATAAACTTGAATAGTTATGTCTAGGTATAAAAACAAAACTCAAGTATCCACAAGACAACACACTATCACTATCATTCTCAGTTCAACCCTGCAGGTAATTGAGAGACAATGGAAGGTGGATACAAGTTCCCCTACTCCCAATAGAAAGTAATGCTACAAACCCAATGGGGACCCAATGTCAGGCACAGAAAGGAGGTAGGTAAACTGCAAAAAGCTACTCACTTTGGCCCAAACCTTTTTTTTTCTTGCCTACCAGTGTTGGCCACACACACGTAACTGACAGCTATATGAAAGTTGATTTGAGAGCAAAGTGAGAAGGGACAAAACTGGAAATAAGAAACATTATTAGAACGTCATTGAGGTCGGAACAGAGCAGAAACTCTTGGTAGCCAACCCAGCAACTCTCCCTCCCACAGACCCCTCATAAAACCTATATTTGGTACAATATAAGCGGATAAAGAGCAAGCTCTGGATTATGCCGCTTGGGTATAAATCCTGGTAGCTGTGTCATCTTGTCCAAAACCCTTAAACTTTCTAAGATTTAGTTTTCACTTTTGTAAAATGGAAATAATGCTATCTTCCAAATACATTTGTTGTGAGGATTAAATGAGGTACTTCCAAGAAAATTATAGTAGGTGGCATGCTCAAGTAAGCTACCATCATTATTATTGTTGTTATTATTATTTGGCTCATGTAGTCACCCTACATGAGCCTCAAAGGAGGTGGGTTCCAGAAGAAAAGTAATACTGTAACTGGTCTAAACTGATCAGTGTAATTCAATTTCATTTTTAGTAATTGTTTTAGATAGAGATGTATTATTCAATTCTGGCCAATAAGATGTAAAAGGATATCAGGCCAGGGAATTAAAATGGGTTGCAAGGAAGACATTCTTCTGCTAACGGATGTTATTCTTTCTGTCAAGATTTTGAGCCTTCTACAAACATCAGGGGATTGTGCATGTGAGGCTTGAGGAAAACATCGAACAGTGGAAAGAAACTTGTCTGTACTGGTGCTAAGTAAAACAATCCTAGAACTGTCCAAATATAAAATGTTTTGTAAATGAGATAAATCTTTTTATTTTATAAACAATTTTGCACTAAGCTTTCTGTTACTTGTGACTGTTATAATTAATACAAAATAAGAAGAGCTTGAACAAAAGCAGATAGAGACAAGGGAAAGGAGGTGGTTTTGAGAACATTAAGGATATAGAATATAAGGGACCCAGGGACCATTTGGATGTTGAGGGCAAGGACAGAGGGAGAGTGCCTGTTGGTGCCACCTTGATGAGTCTATAGGAGAAAGGGAACTTGCAATGAAAAGGGATGATTGACTTGGGAAGGGAAGAAAGGAGAATCCTCTAGGGGGACTAATGTGCAGTAACAGTAAGAAGAAAAGCAATAGAGAACACTTTCCTGCAAATCAGAGGAAGATTTTCAAAGAAATCGGAACAGAATCAGATGCCACAGAAAACTCAAGTTGGATAAGGACTAAGAAATATTTGTTCTATTTAGCAATGACTTGGTCCTAAATTTCCCTGAAAAGTGCTAAAAGGAGGAGCCATTTTGCAGTGGATGAAGGAGGAAGCTGGGGGTCAAAAGCTGGAGGGTGGGAAATCTGGGTGCAAAGGTTTGAAGAGATACGGAGTCATATTCATCTTTATTCATCTTCCTATCTTCAGCACAGCAGTTGGCATATATATTATCTGTGCACAAGAGATATTTGCTGGAGGGATGAATGGAGAGATGGATGGACAGACAAGGGATATTAAGTCCTCTTGTTGAATTGAGAAGACTTAAGCTTTGTAGGCTGAAAGAGTCAACTTTATATAAGGTAAATCCACTAGTTTTCTATCCCAGGTCTTGTACAAAGGTATATAATAAACTAAAATTTCTCTCCAAAGTTTGTTCTCTTTAAGAAGCAGTTGCAAGATGGAAGCTCCCTGAGCAGAGGTAGACTGCAATTATTGACCCATATAGTGTTTTTAACTTTTCAAATTAATTTGCCAACATTTAAAAATCAAGAAATTTAACATAAAAGTCTGGATTTCTGGGCTCGCTTGGAACATCAGAAGTCCTGGCAGAACTGTGCCCACATTCCTACAAACTAGTTTCTCACGAAGGATAGACTTGGCCTTCCAAATCCTCTTCCCATCCTCTCCCGCTCACCACATCACCGTCAAGCACCGAGGTCAAATCACCTTCAGGCACCGAGGTCAAACATCACCAAGGATGACAAAAAAAAAAAAAAATTGGAACCTGGATACACTCTGGTTTTTGTTTGTTTGTTTTCATTTTTTGTAATTTTGTACATTAATTAAAAGGAAAGTATTTCTTTTACTTTACTATCTAGCAAAATTGGGAAACCAAAGAAAATCAGGAGGTTATGTGGTTTAAAAAACAAACAAACAAAAACAAAACAAAACCAGAAGACGGCCTGTTCCTTTGTTAAGTAAAGTTATTTGAAATTTGGAAATAAGACTGAAGGATGCCTGATATACTTTCAAGATCGTATTAAAGCACCGGTTAACATACCCATCCATTACTTAATTTAATTCTCTAAAAGATGATTTAATTATCTAGGGGATTAATTATTTCTTTAAGGGACTTATCTTTATTTGACTTGCTCTTTGCTGTTGATTAGGACCACAGTAACATGTTAATGTGCAGATTTTTTGCCCAGCAGAGAGAAAAATGATTTCTGGCTCCAAAAGTTATAATTGTATTGCCCTATAAGATATTGACCAGTGTTGCCTCTAACAAAGCAAACTTATTTTATCATGGTTTCCTGACTAACTATGTAAATATGTGTTCCTTAAGGGGTCTTTGAACTGACTTCACTGCTCTGCTGGTTCCCTCATTAATGATTTATCTAAATCTTTAACGTGTTTGTTCTATATTTGTATGCAAGTCACCAATTTAACTTTATGAAAAACTGTAATTTGACATCTTTGAGAAAGACAGAACTTTTCCTAAATATTTCTTGTTACAGAAATTGGGTCTTTCTAGAAATAACGCTTTCATTTGTATTAGCTGGTTGGCCTCTACAGACAGCTTTATTTGTGACCTCTATGAAAATGAACACACACACACGAAGCTGGGTACCTTTGTAAGCAGTTATTTCTACTTAATCTCAGTGTGAATGAAGGCCATAGGGATTTTGCAAGGAAATTTGCTACTTTTAAAAAGGCCTGAGGCAGAAGAAATTTCAAATAAAAGTTATGCTAGGCAAGACATGGAAACAACCTAAGTGTCCATCGACAAATAAATGGATAAAGATGTGGCATTATATTATATATATAGTGAAATATATATATTATATATATAATATATACATATAATGGAATATTACTCAGCCACAAAAGAGAATGAAATAATGCCATTTGCAGCAACATGGATGGACCTAGAGATTATCACACTTAGTGAAGTAAGTCAGACAGAGAAAGACAAGTATCATACAATATCACTTATATGTGGAATCTAAAAAGTAAATAAAAAATACAAATGAACTTATTTACAAAACAGAAAGAGACCCACAGACATAGGAAATAAACTTATGGTTACCAAAGGGGAAAAGAGGGGGGGCATAAATTAGGAGTTTGGGATTAACAGATATACACTACTATATATAAAATAGAAAATCAACAATGACCTGCTATATAGCACAGGGAACTATACTCAATATCTTATAATAACTTATAAGGGAAAAGGATCTGAAAAAGAATATATATACATATATATATATTCAATATATATATATATAAAACTGAATCATAGTGCAGTACACCTGAAACTAACATGATATTATAAATAAACTACACTTCAATTAAAAAAAAAGAAAAAAAATGTTATGCTGGCTATTGCCCAGTTCATAGTTCTGTCCACAAGGCACCCTGCTCCACACTCTGTTGGAATGAACACAGTACATGTGTTATCATTACAATTTAGTGTTCAGAGAAGGATGCCTCAAGTTGGACTCTGCCCCAGGTGCAGAAATGAAAGAAGCCATTTCTGTAGCTTCTCTGTAGTCAGGTAAACCCACATTAAAAAGAAACTATACATAAATAATAGAGGATTCATCACAGTTGACAACTGCTGAGCAATCCTGGCTTAGAGACCTCAGCATGAATGCCAATATTTAAGTGATGATTTGGGAATCCACTGTCACCGTAAACAAAGAGTCACATTCATGTTTAAAAATAAGATAGTGGCAAGGAAACTATGTGTAGCATCCTTACTTTGTGGGATCCCAGGAAGGTATTTTACAAATGCGGATCCAGTAAAGCCACATCAATGCCAGTATCTGACTTAATAATAAACAGCAATGTGATTTACGACCCTCTTGTGCTAGTTACTCTCCGTGTACCTCCAGTCCTCAGGATGCATTCTTTGCCTTTGTGCCCTTGGAAGCTGCCCCCGTCAGACAGCATCACCCAGATTCCCATGCCTGCTGGCCAACGGAAACACCAGCAGGAAATTGAAAGGAAAAGGGGGTTAAGGATATTTCATTCTGGCTTCCTCTCTACTTTGATAGACCTACCCATGGTTGAGTTTCTTAACTGAAACCAGCTTTTATCTGCTAGCCCTCTTTCACCACCCCAGCTCCACCTCCCCTTCAGCTCCAGGTAGCTATGGCCCCCAAATTTGCAAGTGTCTGGCTGTCTTCATATCACATGTTGGTATCTCCGATCCTATTGTCACCACTGTACGCAGCTCCTTCAGTAAATCCTCTTCATTTTGACAGAGCTGAAGGCAGATCATACAGTATTAAATGTGATAGAAAAAGTCCACTTAATGTATGAATTTATAAACTCAAGCAAACTTTCAAAGACGCGAACATGTGTTCGCATGTCCAATCACGTAAGTTAGTTCACCTGTCGGGCATACACTGTCACGTGCGCATCCTCTACAAGTGGTTGTGCTTTTGTGTACTTTACTGTACAGTACTGTATGGAGTATAGCAGTAGAGTATCTTTATTTCAAGCTAGACCTGCAAGAGGACGACTTCAATGAACTCCTTGCTGTGGAACATGAGGAGTTTACTAATGAAGACCTGATAGAATTGGAGGTTTAGAGAAAGGACAAAGAGGAACAAGAGAAAGAAGAAGTAACTGAAGAACCAAAGAGAGTCACGACACAGGAAGTGGCAAGGGGATTTTCTTTCTTTGAGGAGGCACTGTTAGTTTTTGAGGCACAGGATCCGACGTAGAACGGTACACGAAGGTTGCAGCAGCCGTTCAGAATGCAATCCAGTGCTACCGTGTCATCTATGATGAGAAAAGAAGAGCTACTACCCAGACATCACTGGATTGTTTTTTCAAGAGGGTAGATAGAATTGAATCCAGCAAGGAACCAGAACCTGTGCCATCCACGTCAGGCGTGAGTGGAATTGCAACCTGCCCTCTGTCTCCTGTTGCTGATGATCCTTCAGCTCTACCATCTCCCATCTCCTCTCCTCCTCCAGTTGGTAACTCTTCTTGCCTGTTCACTCGATGCCAGCCCCTGGATGCCAGCTGTTGTACTGTACTAATGTACTTTTCAAGGGACTGTACTGTAAGATTAAAAATGTTTTCTTTATATTTTGCATTTGTTTTATACGTATTGTGTGAAAAGTATTATAAACCTATTACAGTAGAGTATTATATATCCAACTCTGTTAGTTGGGTACCTAGGGTAACTTTGTTGGACTTACGAACAAATTGGACTTACGAACGTGCTTTGGAACGGAACTCGTTCATATGTAGGGGACTTACTGTAATATTATAAGCTCAACTGGAAATAATCAGATGATTTAGAAAACAATAACAACAACAACCAAAGCACCATATGGGTTCAGCTGGTTATTTGACATATTAGTTACCTGTACACAATTGAATAGGTTCTATTTTCATCATTATTGATATAATTTGTGTTTTGAATTTTATTTTGCCAGCAACAGCTCTTATATGAAATGTTATTGATCCCCACTTATACTTTAAGATATCCAAATTGGAATAATAACTTTATGTCATCTTGCTTGCATTGAAAGGGCATTTACAATACTTGAGCTGATGAGAGAGCCTTTTCTTTCCTAAAATCCAGAAACATAAAGGAAGAGATACTCATTTTATAGAAACAGAAATTGAGGCAGAGAGGGGTTAGGAATCCTCACGGCATAGGCTGAAACTGCCAGTGCAAAATTAAAGCTAGAATCTAGTGCTCCCATGTCTATTCACCTTCCTCCATTGCTGGCCATGGCCGAAATGTGATTATTTTGTTTGTGTTCAGTCCCCTAAATGGACAAGAAATAGCAATGATGGAGTAGTGGACTGAGTGAGAGATTATTTCTTCAAACTTTTTTTACATTTTTGGTACCCTGGATTTATTTAGATGATATGATACAATGTGTGATGCAGCTCATAAATGAGCAATTCTGTTCAGAAGTGTTTTTATTCTCACTTACTTGAGAAAATGACAGTTGTCCATATCAAATGAAACTTTATTTTAAATGTTGATGGCTTTTTGGAGGAGTCCAAGCCCTTTCTCCAAACTCTGCACTCTTGTGCCCATCACCAGGACACCTGTTGGCATCACCACTGAGCAGAGACCCTTCCCCTCTCTCCTCAGTGTCATTGGAAAGTTTTAAGTTTCTTTTTCTACCCTAGAACACTTTAAGGGCCATGAAAATCATGACAAGTCAGCAATGGACCAACAGTGCTTTGGGAGAAAATACACATATTATCAGATTTTCATACAAATTCTAAATTCTCCCCAAATAAAATTACCCCAAAATTAGTAATTTGCATTGGGTTTTAAGAGGAACAAGAGGATTGAGACCACATAAAACTTTACATTCTATCTTTTCCTTTTTTTAAAAAAAATGGAAGGACATTGACCCCAAGTTACACAAAACCAATTATTTCTACCATTTGGAAAGGAAACACGGGCTATTTTGGCAACTCCATTTGCTACCAGATAAAATCTCAGAGGATGTGGAGCAGTAACCTACAATTCGAGCTACCATTTTCCAAGCGTCAAGGCCAAACCCACAAAGACACACGGTTTTCTGGGTCCAGCACCTGTTGTGCAGGTAGGGGAAACCAACCCTGGGAAGAGTGAAGTGTTAAATTTTCCCTTCACCTGGGAAAACCAGAGGCCTGCCTGCCCGAAAAGAGCCATTTGAAAGTCCATGGATTCGCAAAGTGAAAAGTATCATGAAAGGTGAGAGGGTAGTATAGCATGTTTTACTAATAGTTACTTTATTCATTACAAAGCCAGTCTGTTTCTAAGCATTTGTATACCTTAAAGCTTTGTTCTGATTTTTACAATACTCACTTTATTATACAATATACATTCTTCCATTTTTAAAGAATTAATATTTATCAAACTGTATTACTCTATTCTTATTATAAATCATCCATAATGCCAACCCGCACTCATTCACCCAATATTTAGAGTGCCTACTCTCTGTCATATGACAGACACTATTCAAAGCACAGGAGACGCATCTCCAGATTTAGATAGAATAAACATAACCTGCCTTTAACAGAATTTATATTCTGGAAAGGGGAGTTATTTGCCCCCTCCCACACACCACTCCATAAATATATGTATGTGTTTATGTGTGCAATGTTTAACTATATATATATATATATATATATATATATATATATATATATATATATAACATAATATAATTTCACAGTGTTCAATTAAGTGGAAAGTACTAAGAAAGAGCAAAAGTAGAAGACACTAAGAGTGACTGGATATGGAGAGAAGAAGTAGGTGCAGTCCTAAATAGGAGGATAGACCTCCTCAACAAAGTTTTAGTCAATTCGGGCTATTATAACAAAAACACCGCACATGGCTTAAAAAACAAAGTTATATTTCTCACAGTTATAGAGGCTGGAAAGTCCAAGATCAAGGAGCAGAGACACAGTGTCTGGCTGTGTCCTCACATGGCCAAGAAGGAGATCATCTCTCTTCTCACAAGGGCGTTGACCCCATTCGTGGATGGTCCACCTTCATGACTCAATTACCGCAAAAGACCCTGACTCCAAATATCATCAAATTAGGGGTTTAGGCTTCAATGTAAATTTGGGGGACATGCATATTCAGTCCACAGCAAAGGGGTATTTGAGTCAAGCTTGCAGGAGGTGAGGGGTTGCATAGAGCAGCTACACACAGGGAGAGGGTCCAGGCAGTGGGACCTGATGTTACAAAGATGTCAAGTTGAGAGCTGGAGGAGTTAACTAGCATGCTGGTGCAACTGGGGAGCAAGGGTGAGTGAGGGGGGACAGTAGGGACTGGAATGGGGGAGGGGTGAGAGGCAGCAGGTTATGAAACTATTTATAGACCACTGCAAAGAACATTGCAACTAGAAGACAACTGCAAACATTCTGGTATTTTTCCTCCCGACTTGTTTCTACGTTTGCACACCTATGAACAATTTATAATGGTTTGATAAAACATTAAACATATTAGAGGTACTCTTGAAACAGGAGGGAAAGGGGCAGCGCATAACTTTTAAAAGAATGACAGAACCATAGGACATGACAAAAACTGCTTAGAACCAACTAGGTCCAAGATGGCAGAAGATATGACTTCCAGTAGACTTTGAGCCTCATTATATGCTCATTGTAATACATTAGCATCCAAATAACACACCCACAGGAGCCATGACAGTTCTGAGGCCGACCATAAAGGGCCAAGAAGTGGGCAGTGGCCCAGTTCCTGGAAATCTCCACCCCTTCCCCCATATAACTGGAATAATCCTCCTACTCATTAGCCTATGAAATTATCCAGCCCATAAAAACTAACCACACCATATTTCAAGGCACTCTCTCACCTTCTGAGATAGTCCACACTCTGTCTGTGGAGTGTGTTTCTCTCTAAATAAATCCACTTCTTATCACTTCATCTCCGAATTATTTGCAATGAAGCAAGAACCTTAACATCACCAGGAACACTCTGTCCTATCAATTAATGATACTTTAAAATTACTTCCCCATGATATGAAAAACATTCTCTATCAACACATTTAAGGACCGTACAGTATTCTATGTATCCTTCCAATGGATGGGCTGAAGAAAACAGATTTTGCTCCTGGCATATTCCTGGAATAATGATACAATGGGTCCATACATAATGTCCAAACACTCCCTAGTTGTGTTTGTTTCATGCTTTGAGGAAACCAGGAAAAAAACTGAAAAATTAAAAAAACTTTACTTGGGCATTATTGATCTTTTCAATGCGGGTCTTCTACTTTTCCAAGAAAAAAAAAAAAGAGAGAGAGTCCCCTGGGGGAATAACTCAATTTGCAATCCCTGAGCTAGATCTGGGGCCACCAGTTCTGCCCTGTGAATCAAGTATTTCAATGCATTTCTTGGGTGAAAACTGAAATCCTTCATGTTATTATCTTAGTAAAGAACACAGAACTAAAGCAATTTAATAAAGGTTACCCTTGCTCTTCTGGCCTGTGTATCACAACCAGAAAAAATAAAGTCCCAAGAGGCAATGTTATTATATGGTGACAGCTATCAAAATTCACGGACATTTGCCTGCAAGGATGTAACCAGCCTTTCACAGCTGTGGATGGAACCTTAAAAACTCAAACTTAAATCTTGGACAAATTCCTTAAACTCAATATTGTCCTGTGAACAATAAGAGAATGGCATTCACTAACTTGGCTGACACCATTGGGCACTGATCTATGATACATCCAGAAATAGCACACATTGTTCCAAGAAACCTTAATTTTTTCCAAAGAAAAGAGAAAGAAAGAAAGGAAGGAAGGAAGGAAGGAAAGTGTCATTTATATGGATATTTGAGAGGAGTTTTAAAAGCTTTGTTTTACTTTTAAATAAAATGTACAGATGTGTATTCTGATATAAGAACAGCTGGCAAATTTAACATGATAATGTAAACATCTGTTCCTCTTCGTATGTCAAAATTAGCACATCAGATGGTAGTTTAAAAATTCATATTGGTCTTAAAACAGTGCTCTGAAGTAAATGACAAAATCAGGAAGAGAGAATGAAGGAAAGGGGCAAATAAATCCTTGAACTGTGCCCCCAACACTCTAATGCTGTATCCCATTCCTTTGCCAATCATCTTAAATTCATTTGCATTTTAATAGCTGCTTTTACGTAATGGGAAATTTCCTTTCAATTCTCTTTCCCCAGTGCTGTGCAAAATTGATATAGGGCAGATGGTGCTTGACATGCAATTCTCCAGCCCCTTCTGAAATTCTGCTGAACTTTCTCTTTAGAGCAAATAAAGCAGGTAAACTCAATGGCCATAGAATTGGCACTATTAAATTCAGGGACATAAAATAAGTCACTAGAGTAGAAAACTTCCCTCTCACAAAGACCTTTAAAAAAAGTGCACCTCCCTAAGCGATTACCTTAGCAGTTGGAGTACAAACACATTTGACGGTGGCAATAACGGTTCTTTTCACCTGAGAAGTCCACCACCAGCAAAAGAGAAGGCATTGCTAATAGGCCCAGAGAAGGGCGTCATTATTCTGAATCTGATATGATCTGAAGGACACACGTGTTCATGCTAAATGTAGTTCTTATGACAACTGACTGGACCTCTTCAATTCAGATCTACGAATCTGAAATCCTCATCTAAATATCCTCATTCGGAGAACAATTTGGTTTTGCTGTTGTTGTTTTCCTTTTTCCCTTAGTTTTTAATGGATTAATGCCTTTGTGGGTGGTTAGGAGTATTAAAATTTAGGAAGGAGGAAGCAGAAGCTTGAGTCTGGCACCTCAGACCACATGCCATCCTGACACGCTAGGAATACACAACAGGTCCCAGTGAGATTTGAACTCGCAACCCTACCATGTGATCCAGCAATTCCGCTCCTGGGCATATATCCAGAAAAAAACAAAAACACTAATTTGAAAAGATACATGCACCCCAATGTTCATAGCAGCACTATTTACAATAGCCAAGGCATGGAAGCCACCTAAATGTCCATCAACAAAAGACTGGATTAAGAAGATGTGGCATACGTATGGTTTATCACCAAGTGTTTGAAGAAGCAGTGAGACATCAGAAGAGAGGATCTGCTGAGTGAGCCAAGGAAGCTGGGTGGCTGGCATATCTGGCACAGCCTGTGGGATGTGAGGAATCCCATTCAGACAGCCTGCTACTTGACTCTGTTGAGTGAAGTGATTCTGAAGGTGACTGGACCCACCTTTGAATGTCCAGAAGTTCTCTGTCTCTCCAGGCAGGCTTCTGGTGGATGGGAAAGGAAGGCAGCATGTGGCCTAGAAAGAGTTTGCCAGTGTTGTTTCTATTATTTTTATTGAATATTTTATTGAAGTATAGTTCATTTACAATGCTATGTTAATTTCTGCTGTACAGCAAAGAGATTCAGTTACACACACACACACACACACACACACACACACACACACACACACACACACACACATATTCTTTTTCATATGCTTTTCCATCATGGTTTATCACAGGATATTGAATAGAGTTCCCTGTGCTAAACAGTAGGACCTTGTCGTTTATCCATCCTATATATACTCATTTGCATCTGCTAATCCCAAACTTCCAATGCATCCCTCCCCCACCCCCCTGCTCCTTGGCAAACACAAGTCTGTTCTCTATGTCTGTGAGTCTGTTTCTGTTTCTTAGATAAGTTCATTTGTGTCGTACTTTAGATTCCACGTATAAGGAATGTCATATGGTATTTGTCTTTCTCTTTCTGACTTACTTCACTTAATACGAGAATCTCTAGGTCTGTCCATGGTGCTTCAAATGTTGCTTCTGTTATTAATCTGACCTCCTCTGTAGGTCGGCACTACAGCTAAATCACATAAGAATGGAAGAGAACATATCGGTATCAGGATGGTTTATTGAGATACCAAATTGTATTTATCTTTCCCTCTCTGTTCTAAGCTGATGACAAGGCCTCCACGCTCCCAATCTGAGGAGTGACTGCATCACAAGGAAGAAAGCACAAGCTGCTTAAAACAACTTCCTTACTGGCTTTTCTCCAGTATTGCAACTCATGGCCATGAGGGACTATTTAAATTTCAATGTAAATTAATTAAAATGAAATAGTCAGTCCCTGTTTGGCACTAACCATATTTTAAGGAACCAATAGCCACATGTGGCCGATGGTACAATGTTGGACACGGCAGGATAGAACATTTCCACCATTGCAGAATGGTCCACTGGTAACACTGGGAGGGCAGACACAGAAACAACAGGAGAGAGGTGATGTCCATCCATAGGAAAAGGACAGGGTGGGTGCCTCACACTGGCTGAATGATGGCTTGGGGAACAGGACATCCTCAGAGGCAAAGGCCCCTGCTGGAGTGAGGAAGGCCAGACCCTGGGCCTCAGCACTTCCAGAGGTCACTCCCAAATGAAGGACTCACTGTTCAGGATGTGCAGGCCTTATGCCAGGTTTCTGGAAGGATATGGCTTTTCTTTCTTCTCCTTCTTCTTCTCCTCCTTCTCTTCCTCCTCCTCCTTCTTATTTTAATTAGGGGAGGGCTTTTCCTTTGTTTTAATTGAAAGAAGGCTTTTCAGATCTATCCATCAAATACTCATTAACTTTGCTCACTTAAGATAAGATAAGCCTCACTGAAGTTGCCAGAAAAAAAAAAAAAGTCAGTATTGAATAAATGGAGAGATAACATTGGATTCAAAATCAGGGCATCCAGCCTACAAAATACCTGACCAGTATTTCTCAAAACTGTCAAGGCCATCAAAACCAAGGAAAGTCTGAGAAACTGTCATAGATAAGAGGAACCTTAAGGAAACATGACAAGTAAATGTAACATGGGATTCTGGATGGGACCCTGAAGCAAAAGACATTAGGTAGAAACTAAGGAAATCTAAAACTATGGACTTTTGTTAATGACAATGTATCAATATGGGTTCATAACAAATGTAGCATGCTAATACAGGATATTAATAATAGGGGAAACTGAATACAGGGTATATGGGAACTCCCCATTTTAATCTTATCAATGTTTTTTTCTGAATATCTAAAACTATGCTAAAAAATAAAGACTATTAAAAAATCATGTATTCATAATTGACCAAACTTGGAAGCAACCAAGATGTCCTTCATTAGGTGAATGGGTAAACAAACTGTGATACATCCATAAAAGTAGAATACTATTCAGCACTAAAAAGAAATGTTCTACCAAGCCATGAAAAGACATGGTGGAAACTTAAGTGCATATTACCAAATAAAAGAGGTCAATCTGAAAACGCTACATAGTGTATGATTCCTGAATGTGTGGGGCAGGAGGTATTAAGGAAATATTTGTACTTTCCTCTTAGTTTTGCTATAAACCTAAAGCTGTTTTAGAAAAAATACTCTTAAAAAAACACAAGGCATCTGAGTTGAATAAGCACACCCACCACTGAGTAGATGCATGGCTCTGAGGCTTAGATTCATCAACCTTCCTGAGATGTGATTTCCTCATGCAAAGACATAGTAAAGGAACAAAATTTACTTTCTCACAAAGTTTTAAAATTTCATGAATTTAAATAGAGGAAGGAAAGACTCAATTCATAAATGATGAACTTAGCTGTATCAAGAACCAAATCTTACTTTTTTAGAAACAAGTCTTAATCTGCAAATTAAAAGAAAAATGTGTGTGTGTGTGTGTGTGTGTGTGTGTGTGTGTGTGTGTGTGTGTGTTTGTGTTTAAAGATGTGATGCTGTTAGGGATCTGAGTAGGTATGAACATTGTAGAATGTCACTTCTTGACTCACTCATTTACGATGCTTCAAACGTCGAATGTACTGACCACAGGTCTACTTGAGCCATGGATGTCTTCATGAGTTCATTGATTTAGGGATCAAGGAAATATTTTAGAGAATTTTTAAATGAACTCAACTTCCCTGTCCCTTTCAAGAACAACTCAATGACTTAGACCAGGAAAGAGTACCTCAAGAGAGGTTAGGCAGAGCTAACAATTGCCACGGAGAAATTAGGTGTTTTTAATGGCCATTTAAAGATGACTTTTCACTGAGAGACAGGAGGAAAAAAAAGATAAGTGAATTTAAGATGAGATTGGAATTTAAAAGAATTATGTCTCTAGGACAGAAAAGATTCCAAGCCTGTTTATTGAATTTGAATCGAAATTCTAAGAAAGTGCAAGACGAAGAGGTGAGAACAGGGGTATTAATCCATAATTTCCTGCTTCTTGGACTCATCTGGAATCCTTGTTTGGGGGCAAAAAAAGCAAAGAGCTTATCAAATCTTTCTCTTCAAACCAGAACCTCAATAGCAAATGCTCCTAAATACACCAAACTTTCTACTGATAATATTTCTTCCCTTTTAATAGGGATCTTTTGGACCATTTCTCTCTGGATCATCTGAACAGGCCCTAGTGATAGCAAGACATGTATTCACCATCTGGGGGGGTGCTAAGTATTTTTGTTCTATCCAAATCTTTAGGATAAAAGAATGGAGGTTCTAGAGTTCCCCTCCAAATTCACATTGTGGCTTTGCTTCTTTTTTTTTAATTTTTATTTTATACTGGAGTATACTTGATTTACAATGCTGTTAGTTTCAGGTATACAGCAAAACGATTCAGTTTTATATATATATATATATATATAATATATGATTTGTATCATTAAACAAATGATAAATTTGTATCATTATTTTATGTTCCATATATAAGTGATATCTGATATTTGTCTTTATCTGACTGACTTAACCTGGTATGATAATGTCTAGGTCCACCCATGTTGCTGCAAATGGCATTATTTCATTTTTCTTTATGTCTGGGTAATATTCCATTGTATATATGTATATGCGTGTGTGTGTGTGTGTGTGTGTGTGTGTATATATATATACACAAACATATATACACACACAGACACACATTCCACATCTTCTTTATTCATGTGTCGATGGACATTTGGCTTTACTTATTAACAGATAAGTGATTTTGAGCAAATTACTTAACTTCAACCTCAGTTTCATCATTTTAAAAATGGGAGCAATCCTTTTACCTAGGAAACCTGCTTTAACAATGAAAAGCAGAAACCTATACTATACAAAGAACCTACAACAGTACTAGCACTCTTCACTCCCCTGGAATGCTCATCCAGAAAGCAACTGAAGGTAAAAGTTTCTCTCCATCTGCTCTGCAAGGACAGCCTTGAGATCGAAACATTATCATTTGTAGTGTGTTAGGCCAAACTCCCTCTATCTGGACCTAATGTGGATTTCTCATTCCTAGGTTGAACAGCCCCATTCTGAGTAACACATCATTTCTTTCCATATGCTTTATATCCTACTTGGCTTGGGAGAAGTTTAATCTCTTTGAGATGATTGGAAAATGTCTGATAATTCATGTGCATATTTTAAAGTCTAATTCACAATTGAGATTGTATTTTCCCTTATCCAAATTCTTCAGGTACACCAACAGAGGTTCTGCAGTCAGCTTGTCCTGGCTCAAGAGAGCAGACTGCTAACTGCTCAGAAATTTTGTGAGGTGGTTGTGAAATATAATCAACACTAAAAACCAAATTATATAAACTTACAATGAATAAATCATACAAAAAATAAAATGAATACTCAAAACTATTGATTTGTCAATTATTTTACTGCATTTCACAACTATCTGTGTTTCTGAGGTTATTCTGTCTATTGTAGGTATGGGACATGAATACCATAGGTCTTATACCAACTCCACCTTCAGTGGTGTCATGTTGAGAGCATACAATCAGCCACAGTGAGTGTATTCACACCACAGTGATTGACAGCACCACAAATCAGGGCTTGGTTTACTGTTTCATTGACTGTCTAAATTTTAGAAAGTATTGGAGAGAGAAAACTCTAATTCGAAAAGGTATATGCACCCCAATGTTCATAGCAGCACTGTTTATAATAGCCAAGACATGGAAGCAACCCAAGTGTCCATCACCAGATGAATCGATAAAGAAGATGTGGTGTATATATATATATATATATATATATATATATATATATATATATACACACACAATGGAATATTACTCAGCCATAGAAAAGAATGAAATAATGCCATTTGCTGCAACATGGATGGACCTAGAGATTATCTAATACTAAGTGAAGTAAGTCAGAAAGAGAAAGACAAATATTATATGATATCACTTATATGTGGAATCAAAAGAAAAGATATAAATGAACTTATTTACAAAACAGATATAAACTCACAGACACAGAAAACAAACTTATGGCTACAAAAGGAGCAGAGGGGGCTTCCCTGGTGGCACAGTGGTTGGGAGTCCACCTGCCGATGCAGGGGACGCGGGTTCGTGCCCAGGTCTGGGAGGATCCCACGTGCCGCGGAGCGGCTGGGCCCGTGAGCCATGGCCACTGAGCCTGTGCGTCCAGAGCCTGTGCTCCGCAATGGGAGAGGCTGCAGCACTGAGAGGCCCACGTACCAGCCGCCCCCTCCCCGCCAAAAAAAGGCGCAGGTAGGTAGGATAAATTTGGAGTTTGGGATTAACAGATACATACTATTATTTATATATAAAATAGATAGTCAACAAAAACCTACTGTATAGCACAGGGAAATATACTCAATACTTTGTAATAAATTATAAGGGAAAAGAATCTGAAAAAGAATATATATATTCATATACACATATACGTATATGTATATACATATATATATTATATATAACTGAATCACTGTGCTGTTCACCTGAAACTAGCACAACATTGTAAATCAACTATACTTCAATAAAAAATTAAATTAAATTTAAAAAATCTTGGCCAAAAAAATTATTGGAGAAAATGCAATCATACAGATTAAAGTTAAAAGTATGTCATACTGTATCTATTACATGTAAATAACACAAAAATTGATGAAATACTCTACTATTTGAAAACTATTATCTGATTCATAAAAAAACTTGCTCATATCATTGACAAACAAGTGAAGTTTCACCATCTGTCTTCATTGTTTCACTTTCAACTTTGTCATTAACATGAATGAAAATATCAACCAATATTCATGTTGGAGCTACACTTTTATCAATTGTAACCACAGATTGACTATGAACAGCCAAACTTGGCAAAAATCAACAAGGACATTCTGTGATATGTAAGAGTAATATATATTTTTACTTTTATGTATAAAGTGCATGCTATGCATCCTTTATATAAATAAATTTAAAATAAGCTTACATACACACACACACACTCTTCTGGAGAGCTTGCTGTTAAACATTTACCATGGACATGAAAAAAATTGTCTCTGTATGTTATTTCCATGCATTATAGTGAATGATTCATATCTTTTCATTTATTAAGGTCTGTACCGATATTTCTGCCAAATCATACAACTACAGGATGATTTCAAACTATGTTCAAGTGCTTGGAATTTTACTACAGAAAAGAGCTTGGGTTTCGATATTGGACTGTATGCAGGCGAGCATAGTGATTTGCCAGGAATATGTGCATTCCAGAGACAGCCTGCTGGGCTTTCAATCCCAGCCCCACCAATTACAAGCAGGCAAATTACTCATTCACTCCATGACACATCAAAAAATAAACAAAAACTTCTGGAACTTAAAAATAAAACAAAACAATTATTTTTCCTAAATTACAATGCTGAGTCTATTTATTTGCTAGGCCAGGGAACACTCATTTGTGAAGAAATCCATTAAATAGTTCACTGAGGAGGAGAAGTGGGTTTTTTTTTTTTTTTTCAAGGCCAGAAAGGCGAGGTTGTGGAGTTTGTGCCAACTCAGTAATGAAATCCAGCGCCTGAAGGAAGGGAATGAGCCCCTAATTCTGTACACAGTGGGTTATAAGAAATCCCATTTGTTCTTGGTTGAGACAAGTCTCTTCAGCAAGGTCCAGTATCGATCATTCAAAGTCCATTGTCTCTTATCAGCTTCAGCTGGTTAGAACCAGTTGTGAGGAAACACAACAGTCAAGTTTCTTGTGTTTGTTGTCTTGTGTTTTTATGTTTTTGTGTGCCATATAACATCATTTAAAAAGAAAATATTACCCATCTTTGCAACACTACTTACAATAGCCAGGACATGGAAGCAACCTAGATGTCCATTGACAGGTGAATGGATAAAGAAGACAGTGAACTATTACTCAGCCATAAAAAAGGAATGAAATTGGGTCATTTGAAGAGATGTGGATGGACCTAGAGACTGTCATACAGAGTGAAGTAAGCCGAACAGAAAGACAAATATCGTATATTAATGCATGTATGTGCAATCTAGAAAAATGGTACCCATGAACCTATTTTGCAGGGCCAGAATAGAGACAGACATAGAGAACAGACGTGTGGACATGGAGGGGGGAGGGGGGATGAATTGGGAGGTTAGGATGGACATATATACACTACCATGTGTAAAACAGATAGCTAGTGGGAACCTGCTGTATAGCACAGGGAGCCCAGCTCTGTGTTCTGTGGTGACCTAGATGGATGGGATGGTGGGGGTGGGAGGGAGGTCCAAGAGGGAGGGGGTATATGTATACATATAGCTGGTTCACTCCATTGTACAGCACAAACTAACACACATTGTAAAGCAACAATACCCCAATTAAAAACAAATGATATATTACCCAGAGGAGAAAAGTATAATTCAGAAAAGATACGTGTACCCCAATGTTCATAGCAGCACTATTTACAATAGCCAAGACATGGAATCAACCTAAATGTCCATCAACAAAAGATTGGATAAAGAAGATGTGGTCTATAGATAATGAAATATTACTCAGCCATAAAAAAATGAAATAACACCATTTGCAGCAACATGGATGGAGCTAGAGATGATCATACTAAGTGAAGTAAGCCAGACAGAGAAAGACAAATATCATACGATATCACTTCAATGTGGAATCTAAAAAAGGATACAAACGAACTTATTTACAAAACAGAAATACACTCACAGCCATAGGAAACAAACTTCTGGTTACCAAAGGGGAAAGGTGGGAGAGGGATAAATTAGGACTTTGGGCGTAACATACACACACTACTATATTTAAGATAAATAACCAACAAGGACCTACTATAAAGACCTACAGGGAACTATACTTGATATCCCGTAATCTATAAAGGAAAAGAATCTGAAAAAGAATATATATATTATATAAATTATAATATATATAATACATATTATATATATACACATGTATATGTATAACTTAATCACTTAGCTGTACACCTGAAACTAACACAACATTGTAAATCAACTATACTTCAATATAAAAAAATAAAATTAAAAAAAGATATATTAGATTCAAATGTTTAAAAATATCTAGAAGAGAAAAATAGTTTCACTCTATTGAAAACAGATTGGCCTAAGCCAGTGATGTGACAGGAAGACCATGATTCTCAGTACAGCCCACTATGGCATATGTATGTCACATTAGAGACTCCACAGAAATATCAGGAATAAAGTTACTAATGTATGTGAAATGCTTAGAACCGGGCCCATGGTCTACCCTTGGTGGGTGTCAGTTGTTTACATTATTATTTCAGAAAATGCTGAATAAAATCTAGCCTAGTCCTACATCCCAGTAGACCTGACAGTTAACACCTTGGATTCCTCATATGAAAGAGGGTTCCATCCCTTATGATATTCATCTTTGCAATTTCAGAGCTTGGCACAGTGTCTTGGACACATTATGTTCTCAGCAAATGGTTGTCACTGTTAAATTATTCTAGGGAGGCACTGATATTCCTGGGATTTTTATTTTGAACACGGACTGAGATCATCTCCAAGCACGGTAAAAAATACATTTTCATTATTTAAAAAAACACAAAGATGAATTTATTAAGTGACAACTGTATATTCATTTTTATCCATATTTTATAGAAAGTTATGCACAGAAAGGCTCCTTATCCAGGTCCAACAAACAAGTAAATGGTGCAACCAAGATTTGAACCTGTAACCCTGGAACTCCAAAACACATTCTGGCCACTATGGCATAGTGCCTTCTTTTAAATACTCTAGAATTTGTCCATGAAGAATTTCAGAATTCATGAGAGAAGACTTATGTGTCATTGGAAAAAAAATCCTCTAGCTGATTTCAAAAGAAGTGATGAATGTCCCCTTTGGGGAATCATAAGGAAGGGCTGAAAGTGAATAAAAGAAGCTAAACACATAAAAAACCAATTCACCAGCCAGGACATTCCCCAGAGACAATGGCAGCTGACTCCCTGGGCTTCTGAACAGTTCATTTTGGATTCCGTTTGATAACATCAGAAGATAATATCTTAAGCAATTTTAATCCCATTACCTGCACATAATTGGGGAATATTTTTTTACTCAATTTCTCTTACTCTGTGTTAATATTTTCTTCCCCACATTAGCAGAAAAGGGAAAAAGGAAAGGAAAATGGAAAGGACCTAGAACAAAAAAAGTATTGATTTTTCTTTGTACCAACCTTCATGTACTGGACTCTCATTAACACTTAAACAACAAGGCCTTACCTTTAACTCATATCAGCTGTGACATCTTTCTTTTTTAAATTTATTTTATTGAAGTATAGTTAATGGACAATGCTGTGTTAATTTCTGCTGTGCAGCAAAGTGATTCAATTATACATATATTTATATTCTTTTTCACATTCTTTTCCATTATGGTTTGTCACAGGATATTGAATAAAGTTCCTGGTGCTATACAGTAGGATCTTGCTGTGGATTCATTCTCTATATAATAGTTTGCATCTGCTAATCCCAAACTCCCCCTCGGCAAACACAAGTCTGCTCTCTATGTCTATGAATCTGTTTTGTAGATAAGTTCATTTGTGCCATATTTTAGATTCCACACATAGTGATATCATATGGTATCTGTCTTTCTCTGACTTACTTCACTTAGTATGATAATCTCTAGGTCCATCCATATTGCTGCAAAAGTATTATTTTATTCTTTTTTATGGCTGAGTAGTATTCCATCACGCGCGCATGTGTGTGTACCACACCTTCTTTATCCATCATCTGTCGATGGACATTTAGGCTGCTTCCATGTCTTGGCTATTGTGAATACTGCTGCTATGAACATAGGGGTGCACATAATTTTTTGAATTATAGTTTCGTATGACATCTTTCTTTGCCTCTTACCCTTATAGGGTTCAGCTGATCTCTGAGAGCATTCATATTACTACTCTGTAAACTCTGCCAAACTTAGTGCCTTCAAAGGTGAATCCCCACATTTCCTTAAAGGGCCTGATAATACATATTTCAGACTTTGAAAGCCATATGGTCTCAATCATAACTACTCTGCCCTGGTAGTGCAAAACCATCAAGAGACAATATATAAACAAATAAGTATGTCTGTATTCCAATAAACCTTGATTTACAAAAATAAGCAGAAGGCCGCATGGGTTCTAGTTTGCTGACTCTTTGCTAAAACCAACCATTTATTATTTCTCACTTTTTCTGGGCTGCTCTTCTCTACATGTGATATTGGCTGTGACAGCATTAATCAGGGAGCCTGGCTTAGGCTGGAACATCCCCAAAAGCTTCACTCACATGTCTGGCACCTCAACTGGGGTGGCTCGAACAGCTGGGGACTTTCTGATCCACTTTCTTCATGGGGTCACCTATCTTTCCATAGTCCAGCTCACACATCTTCACATGGAAGTCAGAAAGATCCCAAGAGCACGAACGTAAAAACTGTTAGGTCTCCTGACGTCTAGAAGGAGAACCGGCACTGAGTTAGGAGGTCAAAGCAAGTCATAGCAAAGCAGCCTAGACTTACGGGGAAGGGAAATGGATTCTGCCTGCTTATGGGAAGAACGGCATGCTCATCCAGGGATGGAAAGGGTCGTCATGGCCACCTTTACAAACAACCTACCTTAGCACTTATCACGTGAGTCAGGTAACTTATCGTAAGACAGTGGTGTGTGCAGAGGTCCCAGATCACAGGACTTCATGGTCTCACTGAAGAAAAGTGGGGCCGCTGCATGTATGGAAAAAATAATTCATCCCCCAAACATTGATTAAGTTTCCAGTAAGGGCCAGTTACTGTGCGGGATGCCAGGGATACTAAAAATACAGACAGACTCACATCTCCCACTTCAAGTTTACAGGATATGAGAAAGAAGGGCCTGAAAGAAAGTAATTTCAGCAGCATAACACTTTCTAGACTAGACACTTGAATAATAGAAGAGCCATGGGTGTCCCGTAAGAGGGATTCACCTGAAGATGTAAGGAAGGCTTTGAGGAAGAACTGTAGACCAACTGAAGGCCTTAAATGAGGCTGCGAAGTCCAGCAGGGAGCAGAGTCACAGAGGCCTTGAGTGACGTGGGAAGATGACCCACATTCACCCTGCAGGAAAAAGTGATCTGATGCAGGATTCCAGAGTGGGAAAAAATTTAAGGAACTGTGTAGGACAGAAATCGGTGAAACAAGAAATAAGAGACAGGGGTATGTGTTAGAAGGCCATTACAGTACTGAGGGCAAGAACTGATGACGACTTAAGAAAAAAAAAACACTTTCCAACCTGTTTTGTTTGCTCATGCTGCCTGGCGAGCTGAAGACTGCTTCAGAAGACTTTGGCTTAGAAGAAGAACAACGCATGAGGAAGAGAGTCCAAAGAAATAAATCCAGAGCCTATTGTCTTTATAGTAAGATCACTTGAATAAGACTGTTCTGGACAAATGCAAAAAGACATGAACTTGACCTTCAAGAATTAAATCATTGTTAACTTCAGTAAGGGGCCTTGTGACAGAATACATTCTTAACAAATATAAACAGCTGTCTTTTTTTGTATTCCAAGCTAGAATTTGCATTAGTGCTGAATGTAATGCTTTTAAACATGTTTTAAAAGCATCTCTTGTTTTTTCTCAAGTTCTGTAAGTAATGCATATTTATTCATCATAGAAAACTGTTCCAGTAAGTGAAGACAAAAGAGAAATAATAAAGAGGGGTTGTGAGAAGGAAGAACAGAACTTCCTCCTTTAGTCTCTCTTACTTTTTCCCCTTCACTCCCCCCGCTTCCCTTCTAAAAAAAATGTTAAGATTCATTGTCCTGTATTGGGCACAAGCAGACAAAACAGAAGCAAAAATAAATGGCAATGTTAATTTTACTTCTTCCCAATGTCTCTATTTAGTGCTCAGAGCAAGACCAATAGTTCAATAGTCCATTGAACTATGAATAAAAATGCCATGGAAATTGTAAATGCAGACCGTAATGCCTTCTGATCTATACTCTAGAGATAATCAGACACCTCTGGTCACACTCCCCCCACCACAAGTCACAGAGACGCCACACACATACACAAAAACACACTCGTCGGGCTTCCCTGGTGGCGCAGTGGTTGAGAGTCCGCCCGCCGATGCAGGGGACACGGGTTCGTGCCCCGGTCCGGGAGGATCCCACGTGCCGCGGAGCGGCTGGGCCCGTGAGCCATGGCCGCTGCGCCTGCGCGTCCGGAGCCTGTGCTCCGCAACGGGAGAGGCCACAGCAGTGAGAGGCCCGCGTACCGCAAAAAAATAAAAAAATAAAAATAAAACCACACTCGTATGCAGACATGTAAATGCGTACACATGCATCACACACCCACACATATTACATACACACATGCAGACGCATGCATACACATATGTGCACACACGTGCACACACATACATATACACACGATGCTGTTTCCCATTGCAGAGCCTTTGCTGATGGTCCCGCCTCACTCACCAGACACATGCATCCTCTGTGCTCATCTTAGGGTGGCTAATTCCCGCTCTTCCTTCAACACTTGCTTAGAGGTAATCTCACTCAACATTCCTAGGGCCAGGGCTCTATAAACACCTCCATCCTAACAACGGTTACTTGGTTTAAAATGGTTTTTTTACTGACTTATCTCCTCCAGTAGACCCTGGGCACCACAAGAGCAATGCTCTTGTGTTGTTTACCATTATATCCCCGGGGGTTAACATAAAGCTGGGCAAAGAGTAAATGCTTGATAAATGGTTTCTGAGCTGCATGCCGTGGAATGCAAACTGAAAGTAGTTTTGGCACTAAGAACAATAATATCCCAGTTCCCGGGAGCAGGATGGTGGCAAGGGTTGATGTCTTCATTTAGGAGGACCAATCTAATAAGTAATTCTTTATATCCTAAGTGCAAACATTACTCATGTATAATTATCTGTCTGCTATTATCAAAATACAGTACCACTGAATTCAATGCTTTCCCCACCTTTTAATTTTTTAACTTTTATCCAGCTAACTTTTACCTGTGAACTATCCATAATACATTTTAAATGAGTGTAAGATAATTGACCTTGTGTGCATGAGGTGCCCATAACCTCACCCTGCAATAATTAACTCTCAGACGTGGGCCATTATTTAAGGATAATGACTTTTCATCAGTTTGGCAATACATTATGGCTTCATAGGTCCATTGGATTCTGTATTTCGCACTTTTGCTTTTTAATTTCCCCCCAAGACGTAACACTGCTAGCTAACTGCACGTCTGGAAATGAACTCAGCACATTTCCAATCACACCAGGGAATCTTGCTCCCCTATGAGTTCACTGCATTATCATTCTCCTCTTTCATGAAGCCAAAATTCTGGAAGCTCTTCTAGAACTCCAGACCATTCTGTCTTCCTCATTTCCCAAAACTCTCCTTTTCCTTAAAAAGCCATCAAGGCTTACTGACTTTTTTCCTGAAACTTGCCCCATCCTCTGTCTCAGCTACGTGCCCCGGGTCAGGACTCAGTATCTCTGACTTAGACTAGAGAACCAGGCTCCTCACCCAACTCCCCTCCCCAGCCTCTCCCCCTAAATCCTTTCTGATGAGCATTCCAAAGCACAAAACACACCCCGTCACAGGACTGCTTAATCCATTCCAGATGCCCCACCCCAAATGCCCTCAGGATTAAAAACAAAATTAAATGACCAGTTCCAAAAACATCACTGCCCAAAGGCTTGATCATGACTGCATTTCAACAAAACAAAGACCAATTAGAGAATTTTTTCTTGTTGGCAACCAATATAGAGCTTTGTTATACAATGGGATTTGGGGTAGAGATTCATAAATAGATCCCAGCAATGAGTATCTTATAGATAGGAATGTTTCCCCCAGTATTTACAAGAAAAACTAAGGTCTAGAGAGCATGTGATGCTGGGAATCCTGCACGGTTTTCATAAATACAGCAGATTCATATCCTTGGGACCCATGAGTGCAGGATTAGTGCTGATAAACTGTACTTGAAAAAATTCCTCCAATTTTTTGATTCAATATTTTGATTAGTAAATGTTTAACTCAGGATAAGCAAACAGGGTAAAATTAACTTACTAAAGGGACACAGTACAATATTTCCTAACATTTTAATACTCCAATTGTATGCAGATAGTTACTAACAACTACCAGTGATTCTCTGTATTTTTTAAAATGCAGAGTAGATCTGCAGAACAGAATATATGCGCTCAAGTCATAGCTATTTTCTATGGCAGACTTCTTGTAATTCAATCGGATCTTCCTGTCTGCCACTTAACAGGTTTCTCTAGTTTCCATGCACAGGAAGTACCGTCATTTCTGAATATAGAAATTGCTTCCTGTGATTACCAACCACATTTCCGATCAATATTCTCTAAGCATTCGAGGGAGGAACTTAAGAAAAATGTAATTCTGTTTCAAAAGGACACCCACGAACCCATGAGACTTCCAGAACAGTGCATTTCAGATATTAAAAAAAGAAAGAAAACACTTAAAGTGTTCTGAAGAGTGCTAAATATATCTAATTAAATGGTTAATAACTGCTTAACAAAGCCTGTTTAACCACCCATGGACGTCTAGGTAAACTGAATGATCATTAAGAAAAGAGAACAAACTTACGGTTACCAAAGGGGAAAGGGGGGTGGACGGAGGGATAAATTAGGAGTTTGGGGTTAACATATACACACTACTATACATAAAATAGATAAACAACAAGGACCTACCATATAGCAAAGGGAACTCTACTCGATATTTTGGAATATCTGATAAGGGAAGAGAACCTGAAAAAGAATCTCTCTATATATATTTATGTATATATGTGTATACATAAATATACATATACATATTACATATACATAAATATACATATTTATGTATACACACATATAACTGAATCGCAGTACTGTATACCTGACGCTAACATTATATTGTAAACCAACTATACTTCAATAAAAAAAGATAAATTTAAAAAATTTAAAAAGATCTGTGCTCAGGAATTGTTATCTGTACCCATATCAGCGAGGATCCTCCTTCAATTCTGTGCTTGATCATGACTGCATTCGCACAGAACATCTAGGGTGGGACATTGTTAACAGCACCCCAATCGTACGTACCACATTTTGAGACACACTGATATAGAGTCTTTTAGCAGTAACTATACCACTTCTCCCCCACCTCACCCTGGCCCTCATCATTCAACTAGACACGTGCCGAACCTAGAAGGAACATAGCCATGAAGTCAGCCAATCCCTATCCTAGCAACTCAACCTCTAGGTTGCAAAAGCCAGGAATTACATTATCCACCCCTCAAATTTTTCCACTTCCAAAGCTTTAGAGCTGCTTTTTCCAATACTGTAGCTGCAGGTATTTAAGTTTAAATGAATTAAAATAGAATAAAATTAAAAATCCAACTCCTTATCCATAATTACTATATATCAAGGGCTCCACAGGCACATGCAGCAAGTGGCCACCATATTAGAGAGTGTGGCTAGAGAACAGTTCACCACTGCAATAAGCTCTATCGGACAGTGCCAATTTAGAGAATATTTAGAATCTTAAAGAAGAAGAAATCAGTAAGAATGACATTATTTCTCATAACTTCTGGTGCCTACAATTCATATCTATTTTTACAAATTATCCAAGCACTACCATTTCAAGTACCCATTTCTGCATAACCAGCCATGGCAACATTTTGTGGCTTTAAATAATTATTCCATTATTTCTCACAGTTCTGTGGGTTGAGTACGTCTCAGCTAGATGATTCCTTTTCTGCTCTTACTTGGAGCTCCTAGGCTTGTGATGAAATGGCAGCAGAAGTTGGAATGTCCAAGATGACTTCAGCCCCATGACTAGCATGTTGGAAGACTCTTGACTTTTCCTCCATGAAGGGAGGTGTACTGGCATATTGGAAAGGTGGGAGGGGGGGTCATCTGGAGGACTGGGAAAGCTGGGTTTCCCTCTCATCCCCCCCTCTCTCTTCCCCAGCCCCCATTTCTCCATGCAGTCCCAGGTCCTCTCCTTCTGGGGGTGGGCCCTTTTTGGAGAACATTTAATACATCCTTAAATCACACTCCTCCACAAACTGTTCTACCACTTCAGTTCTCAGTTCCATAAATTTCCACAGGACTGCTGTGTTTCTAGCCTTCCGGTGTTCATGTAGCTGTCATGCTGCCTTTCAAATATTTTTTGAATTCACGCCTTCTCCACCTCACTAAACCAAAATATGTGTCAAGTTTCCTAAGCAAAGGAATTGGGTCTTCAATATCTAATATCTGTGTACCTCCCCCAGACTTAAAGAACTTAGCTGAGTGCTGTGCACAGATTAAGCCATTAATAAATAAAAGAATGAACTGAATTCAGCCTCCACAGCCACCCGTCCCAGATGCCACTGTCTCTGTTCAAAAGCAGGAAGGTGTCCATCCATTTCTATGCTGGGTAGTGTGACTGAACTTTGGAGGTACATGAACTAAGATCTAAATCCCAGATCCAATGCCCCATTATATCACATTGCTTCAAAAACAATCACAGGGGTTTTATAATGTAATTGTGGACATGACTTAAATCTATGAAAAGTTAGTTATAGAATAAGAAGTAAAAAACAGTTCAAGGCAACAATAGCAAAAATAAGAACTCTTGAAGGAATTCTAACATGAGGCTTCTGGTCCATATATTGCTTAGGAGTTCAGCTGTTCCCTCTTCCTCACAGGAAGACTCCTTCATCCTTGACACACACACACACACACACACACACACACACACACATTTTAAGTGTTGAATGCCTCTAGACTCTTTAAAGGCATTAAACATATAGACAAACTTGCCAATGGAGACTGCCTAGAAAATAAATTCCACTCGTTTTAAAAAATCTCAGCTGTCAGCAGTGCAATTTGCTTTACTGAAAATCCAGATTTTAGTGATTCAGGATTGAACACCATAAAACTGCTTTTGTTGGCAGTATAAATATTTTCACTACCTCGAGTCATCACAAACACCTAATGTAACTATTTTTCTTTCAATGCAGAGATGCTGGGATACTCAGACTCATAACCTACAAGGAAAAAATTTTATCAGCTGCTTTAGCTTTTTCACACAAATATTTCTATAGGTGATTGAGATAATTTATGTTGGTACTAAGAAATAAAGTGTAAGCAGAAAGGAGCCATTTTACAGTATTTATTCTGCACAGCCTCCAAAAGAGTGAGGAAGATGAGATCTCAGATAGGAAAAGAGAGGCAAAAGGGAAATGAACCCCTTCTGCTTTGGCAGTTGGAATTAAAAGAAGCATCCGATGGGATTTTTTCACTCAGGTGCACCTTGGCTCTCAAGTAATTTACATTTTGAAGATCAAGAGGCTTTATTAACAAATTTGAAGGATGTTTACCTCAGAGGTTAGCTAGAAATGTACTCAAATAGAGTTTTAATCCCTATGGCAGATACGAGAGGTGGAAGTGGTAATAAGAGCATAGGAAGGAACTTGACATTGGGTGAGTGCTAATATTTACAAATGCAGTAATGCCTGGTGATTGACAGTTGAAGCTTGTCAAGGCTCTGGGACCAGACAGAGTAGATCTGAAGTCCACCTCCATCACTCACTTGCTGAGTGACCTTGGGCAAGTTGTTTGACCTCTCAAACTTCAGTTTCTCCAAATGAAAGGTGCAGGCAATAATAGTACATAGCTTACAGGTTAGCTGTGAGAATTAAATGACATAATGCATGTAAATCTCTTAGCATACTGCCTGGCACATACTAAAGGCTCAACAAGAATTATCTATGATTATTATTGGCGTAGAAATTTTTTTCCTTTAATCAGTACAATTAAAACCACCCACAAGGTGACATTATCAGCACTTTACATCTACTGAATCAAAACTACAATAAGGTACCACCTCATACCAGTCAGAATGACCATCATCAAAAAATCTACAAATAATAAATGCTGGAGAGGGTGTGGAGAAAAGGAAACCCTCCTACATTATTGGTGGGAATGTAAACTGGTGCAGCCACTATGGAGAACAGTATGGAGGTTCCTTAAGCAACTAAAAATAGAGCTACCATATGATCCATCAACCCCATTCTTGGGCATATATCCAGAGAAAACTCTAATTGGAAAAGACACATGCACCCCAATATTCACAATAGCCAAGACATGGAAACAACCTAAATGTCCATCAACAGAGGAAGGGATAAAGAAGATGTGGTATACATACACATATATATATATATATATATATATATATATATATATATATATATATATAAAATGGAATATTACTCAGCCATAAAAAAGAATGAAATAATGCCATTTGCAGCACCATGGATGGGCCTAGAGATTATCATACTAAGTGAAGTTAGCCAGACAAAAACAAATATCATATGATATTGCTTATATGTGGAATCTAAAAACACGATACAAATGAACTTATTTACAAAACAGAAATAGACTTACAGATATAAAAACAAAGTTATGGTTATCAAAGGAGAAAAGGCCAGGGAGAGATAAATTAGGAGTTTGGGGTTAACATACATACACTCCTATATATAAAATAGATAACCAACAAGGACCTACTGATAGCACAGGGAACTATATTCAGTATCTTGTAATAACCTAGAAGGGAAAATAATCTGAAATAAGATTCATATATATATATATGAATCACTTTGTTGTACACCTGACCCTAACACAACATTGTAAATTAACTATACTTCAATACGAAAATAAATAAAAATAATTTTAAAATAATAAAAAAGAAAAAGTACCAAAAAAGTCCAATAATATTTAAAATTATTAAAAATAATTTTAAAATAATAAAAAAATAAATGTAAAAAGTCCAAAAGAAGAGGCAAAAAACTTCCCAAGGTCACACTATCATCAGTTGACGATTGCAAAGTCCATGCTTTTAGCCAGCAGTATGGTCAGCAGTCTTGGCTAGGAAGGCTTTAGTTTCCAGTCTGCATAAAACAGTTAGCTCTCCAAGTAGAAAACAATGGCCATCTCCAGGCTTTGGTACAGAGTAAGGGGTATTAAAATTTCAATACCACGAGTATTCAATAGGTAATTTTTGAAGAAATGAAGAAATGGTTATTACAAATAAGCTCTCACACTTTTGCTGCAATACAGTTCTTTTAGTGCATACGAATGATTTTTTTTAACATCTTTATTGGAGTATAATTGCTTTACAATGGTGTGTTAGTTGCTGCTGCATCACAAAGTGAATCAGCTGTATGTATACATATATCCCCACATCTCCTCTCTCTTGCATCTCCCTCCCACCCTCCCTATCCCACCCCTCTAGGTGGTCACAAAGCACTGAGCTGATCACCCCGTGCGATGCAGCTGCTTCCCACTAGCTATCTATTTTACGTTTGGTAATGTATATATGTCCATGCCACTCTCTCACTGCATCCCAGCTTCCCCTTCCCCTGCAGGACAGGTATAAAGACGCAGACGTAGAGAATGGACTTGAGCACACGAATGATATTGCTAGCTCTAGGCTTAAAGCTCAGGAATTTTCCTCTAGTGAGTATGTATTGAGACGCCTAGGGGACCGCATGTTGACAGCAGTTATGGGCTTCATCTGAGTGGTCACAACTCTCTACCGCAGACAGAGGTCCTGTCATTTCAGGGAGCATCTGTTTACACATTAGGTTTTGCTTCCTTTCCCCAACCCAGATTCTAAACTATGACAGTGGGTCTAATGGGCTGTTACAGTTTGCTAATTTACGTATTAATTTTGCAAATGGTCTGTTTCATGGAAGATAAACTTTATCCTTTGATAACATGACATTCTTCAGTACAATCTGGCTAAAAGGATCCCCAGGCATTGAGCAGAGAAAGAAAATGAAATGTCCAAGGTGGCATTTTGCAACTTACTACCACCCCAGTGGCATTGTGTAGATACAAGGATTACTCACTCAACAAAGTAAGGTGCTTAGTCAGTAGATAAATGCTAGTTGCCTAACATTTTGAAGCATTGACTAGAAGACGATCTTTTTTCTTTTCTACCATGAATATGGTAGAAAATGAATGCAGTACATATATAACCTACTGTGTCCAGATTTCACTGGGAGTCAGAATTTAAGATGAGCAAAGAGATACATATTCTCATTATTTCTGGCGATTGATGAAGCAGAAAAAGAAACGTTAATGAAATTATTGGAAGATGCTCCATAGATGTCTCTGTTTAAAGCATCCACAGTGGACTAACCAAGCAGTCTAAGTGCCCACCTACACAGTTCTTGGGAAAGAGGGGGGCACACTGTCCCCCCAATAGCTGATATTCACAATTTAGCCACACTGTGCTTACAGAGACTCCTCAACAATTTAGATTAACTGGAAGAAACACCCCAATTATTACTTTCAGGCTCTAAAATCAGTCAATTTTATGCCCCCAAATGTCCTCAAGTTAAATACCGCAAGTATACAAACACACAATTACACATATGCTACCATGACCACTACCACCCATTATAACAACCAAAACCCGTAAAATCATTTTAAATAGCTGAGAAGTTTATGATGATCACTCTAATTATTTACTGGTAAGTAAATATTGACAGAATGATGGGAAACAATTTGCTCTGTTAAGTACCTGAATGGCTACTATCTTCTTTTTGCATCACTAATTAGCAACATCTTTTGCCTTATCTGGTAACGAGGTACAATTTTTTCTAAACCCAGCCTACACTCTCAGGATTTCAACACTGTAAAAGCAGCACCTCTTCCAAAAGGGCACACTGAGGACCTTGGTAAACATACTCTGCCTCTAAGACAACAAAACTGCACAGAACCAGCCCAAAACTGCCTATCCAAGTGGAAGTACTAACACTCAGGGAGAGAGTGGGCATGGGATGTTCTCTCCCTCCCCAGCTCAGCGGCTTGGTAGCGAGAACCTGCTGTCTTGCAGACCATGGAGAGACCAGGTGCTCCATTAAAAGCACCATCATCAGACCACAGTCAACATTTTGTCCAAACTCCCATTTCACCGGGAAATCTCTACTTTCACAGTGGGGTGACTATTTCAATCCGAACAAGGTTGGGTGGGGAGGAGAGGGCTCAACTTCAGGACATTATCAAAAAATAGCAAAGTGCTGGCGACATCTCCGTGGCTTCATGTTATGATTTCTGTCGGAACAAACAAGACCTTAGTGTGGAATTTAGTAGGAAATCTTGGAGAACTAGAAGACCACAGAGACTCTGAAAAGCTCATACACATTTCTGGTGTGATCTCAAAGGCTGCAAGAATATGAACATCCCAGAGAAGACCAGGGAAAGAAGAAAGCACCAGTCATTTACTTCTGGCTGACCTTGAGGGCCCGGCACAAGCCGGAAGTGATGGCCAAGGCTGTAAGATGCCTGAAGTTCAAAAGTGTGCCTTTCCACATAGATGCCCTTGCCAATAAGTGGAAGATACATAAGCAAGACATTTAAGTAAATCTTCTGACTAGTCAACTGACCATGAAATTATACTGACCCAGGCGTGCCAGGTTTAATCCTTAGGATATCAGGTTTAAAAATAAAAGCAAGAGCTTAAAACCCAAACAAACAAAAAACTAGCTGAGAACTCAGGTGCTACACACTGCAGAGAATACAAAACATAAAGCATTAGTCCAGGAAAGTCACTAAATGAAGAAGCAACAACAAGGAAAACAACAGTAAGAAAAACCCCGCAGAAAACAACAAACCTCGGAGTGAAGAGAAATCTGATAACAGATTTGTTACAGCATATTATCTAAAATATCCAGTTTTCAAAGAAATGTATGAGACATGCAAAGAAAGAGGAAAGTTTGCCACATAGGAATAAAAGTGACCAACAGAAAATTCCCCTGAAGGACGCAGATGTTACACTTAGTAGATATGCAGCTACTGTCCTGGAGAATCCTTACTGAAGGAGGAACTTCTAAGACCTGCATTGGATAACTGGAAAGATTACTATCAGTCATTTGAAAAATGCTCACAGGAGCCCACTACGTGGCAGGCTTGGTTGGAGACACAGGGATATGGCTGGGAAAATGAAATCTTGGCTTTCCTAGACACCTTACCCTTGTTGCTGACTCAGATCGGTAAAGAGAAGGTGAAAACATGTCACAGGAATAACATCAAAGGGTGATACTATTAATGTTTCTGTAGAGAAAAGTACAGGAGGCTGGGGAAGCTGAGGAAGGAAGAATGCAATCTAGGGAATCCAAAAAAGCTTCCCAGAGGACATTCCATCTAAGCTGCATCTTAAAGGACAAAGAGAAGTTTGGTTGACCCTCATTCAAATGAGAAATCTGTCACAGAACCTTGAAAGCATCTGACTAGAAGTGATATACTCTTTTCAGGATGCCCATCTGAGAATCAGATTAAATTTCCACTCCATCAAAAATTCAGAGTTAAAGACTGTAGAAACTAGTTTGTCCATAGACTAGAGAGAAGGTAGAGAGAGGAAGAGGCAGCTGCAGAGTTGGATGGATATTGAACCACTTGAGAAGGTGAACGGCCATGTACCCCAAAGAATTAGCCAAGAAATTCATTTTGCTTTGAACTCTAGAGAAACAATAAAAGCAAATGGGACCCTTAGTCAGAAACCTGGGTTTTAGGCTCAGGTCTTTCCCTAACCTTGATTAGTGATTTGGGGAAAGTTCCTTGGCTTCAGTTTTCTCACTTGTAAAATGGAGAATAAAGATACCCTATCCTGTGTCCCTCGAAATAGGGCTGCTCTGAGGATCACCAGAGGTGACTGTTTTGTAAACCCTGAAGTGTTTTAGAATCAAAAGCAGTGAGGCAATAATGGTGGTAGAGGTTATTTTTCAAGAGCCATAGAAAACTGAGGTGCTATGGCAAGCTTTGCTTGTTAGGAAATGATAAAACTCCTCCTTCCTAGACACTGTTTTCCCCAATTTATGCATCACCAGGTAGGGCCAGTGCTTAGCTCAGCTCAGCTACCTGAGATCTGTCATTTCGCAGGTTTAGGTCTCGCTCACCACAGAGGTGCCTCCTAAAAGGGAAAATGATGAATCCCTGTGCCTTCCCAAGACCTGCCTGGTTTCTGTGGCTTTGCCTCTGGCCATTCACTCCTCTAGGAAGGTGTATGTGGGTGGTGCAGACAATTCTCCCTGCTTTGCTTTCCTGCTTGAAATGGGTTTGCAGCAGAGATTTTAACATGCTCTGCCTGCTATGTGTTTCGGATTCTGAAATGAAAGGTGTACAAAGTTCACTTTATTTCATAAACATTCACTGAGTACCTACTGTGTGCCAGGCACTGATCTAAGCCATGGGGATGCAAAGAGATGACCATTGTTCCTGTCTTGTAGGAAGCTTATTTTGTGGCGAAGGGATAGAGAACCTAGTGTATAGAAAATCCTAAGGAATTCAATTAAAAATTACAGAATTAATAAATGAGTTCAAGAATCCAGCAGGATATAAGATGGATATACAAAATTTAATTGCATTCTTATATACCAGCAATGAATAATCCAAAAATAAAATTAAGAAACCAATATTTAATAAAATAAATAGATATATAAAAATGAAAAATAAAATAAGAAGACAATTAGAATCAAAAAGAAGATAAAACCTAGGAGTAAATTTAGCAGAGAAATTTCAAGAGTCATACACTAGGAAATTAAAGAAGATCTAAAAAAATAGTAAGATATCTCACTGTTATGGATCAGAAGACTTAATGTTGTTAAGATGGCAATAACTCTCCAATTGATCTACAGTTCAACACAACTCATCAAAATGAAAGCTTTTTCTTTGCAGAAATTAACATGACATGGGAATCCTAACATTCACATGGAAATTCAAGAGCCAAACAATTTTGATAAAGGATTATCGAGTTAGAGGATGCATACTTCCCAATTTCACAACCTAATAGGGCACTATCATAATTGAGGCAGTGTGATACTGGAAAAAGGGCAAATAGATCAATGGAATATAATTGAGAGTGCAGAAATAAGCATTTACATTCATGGTCAAATTATTTTAGACAAGGGTACCCAGACTATTCAATGGGAAATATTAGTTTTTTAAACAAATATTGCTGGTTCAATTGTATAGTACCTGCAAAACGATGAATTTGCACCCCTATCTTACACCATGAAAAAAAATTAACTTAAAATGAATCTTAGATCTAAATTGAAGAGCTAAAACTATAAAAATCCTGGAAGAAAACACAAGGATAAGTCTTTGCGACTTTGGATTAGGTAATGGTTTCCTGCATATAACAACACCAAAACCACAAATGACAAAAGATAAAAGAGGTAAATTGGACTTGACTAAAATTAAAAAGCTGAGCAACAGAGCACACCATCAGGAAGTGAAAAGACATCCCACAGAATGGGAAAAAAATATTTTCAAATCACATACAAGCATACTTCATTTTATTATGCTTTGCTTTACTGTACTTTATAGGTACTGTGGTTTTTTTTGTACAAATTGAAGGTATGTGGCAACCCTGTGTTGCCAGATAATGTTTACTATTTTTTAGCAATAAAGTGTTTTTAATCAAGGTATGTACATTGTTTATTCAGGTATAATTTTACTGCACACTTAATAGACTATAATATAGTGTGAACATAACTTCTATATGCACTGGGAACCAAAAAATTCATGTGACTCGCGTTATTATGATTTTCACCTTATTGCAGTGGTCTGGAACTGAACGCACAATATCTCTGAGGTATGCCTATATCTGATAAGAGAGTATTACTCAGAATATACTAAAAGCTCTTACACATCAACAATAAAAAGACAATCCAATTTAAAAATGGGTTCAAAATGTGAATAGACATTTCTCTAAAGAAGAAATAAAAGGTCCCAATAAGCACATGAAAAGGTGCTCAGCAATGAGTGATCAGGAAAATGACAAGGTCACAATGAGATACCACTTCACACACACTTGAATAGCTAAAATAAGAAAGACGGTAACAAACGCTGGCAAGGATGTGTTGAAATTGGAACCTTCATACACTGATGATGGGGGGTGTAAAACAGTGCAGCAACTTTGGAAAATGGTTTCGCAGTTCCTCAAAGTGCTAAAGACAGAGTTTCCATATGACCCAGTTATTCCACTCCAGGTATATATCCAAGAGAAAGGAAAACCTATTTCTATGCAAAAATTGTACATTAATGTCCACAGCAGCATTATTCATGATGGTCAAAAACATGGAAACAACTTAAAATACTCATAAGCTGATAAATGGATAAAGAAAATGTGGTATATCCATATATTAATAATTAATATATGATTAATTAATGATTAATATATAGAATAGTAATTGGCAATAGAAGAGAATTAAACATAGATACATGCTACCACATGGGTGAATTTTTGAAACATTATGCTAAGTAAAAATTTCCTGTTACAAAAGACCACACATCATATGAGGACACTTATGTGAAATGTCTAGAATAGGAAAATACATAAATACAGAAGGTAGATTAGTATTTGCTTGGGGCTGGGGCTTTGTGGGCAGGAAGGCAGTTTGGGAGCCAAAATGGGGAATATGCAAATATGTAGGATATTATTTTGGAGATGTTAAAAATGTTCTTAAAAATTAGACGGTAGTGATATTTGCAACTCTATGAGTATATATACCTAAAACCACAAACTATAGACTTTGAATGTGCAAGTTTTACAGCATGTTAAATACAGTTTAATAAAATTATTTTAAAAATCAGCACATCATTATTGTGAAAATATTTTAGGGCTTTGATGTCAGGAAAAAGAAAACTGAGTTGAAATCCCCACTTTTCCCTTATAGCTGTGTGACCGCAGCAATTCCTAGCTCTCTGTGCTTCAGGTGCTCCTTGGCAAAATCAGAAAGATAGTACAAGTGATGGTTGAATCATTTAATGCACAAGGTAATTAGCCTGGTTTTCTAGCGCAGAGTAGGTGTTCAATCAATAGAAGTTGCTTTTATTATCCTGTTAGATACTTTATTTTGTACACAAAGTGGTCCCCACGAACAAAGCCTATTGAGAATATTAAAATGTGTCCTCATACTTAAGGCCTTAAAGAGACACAGGTTAGCTGAAATATTTAGAAAACCAGGCTAAGAGGCAGAAAAAAAAAATGTAACTCAAAGATACCTTGACAGTGTTTATGACATTGATTACTAATACCCTATCAGGAACTATGAATTCCTCATCCAGTATTTTTCATTTTAATAATCATCATCACCACCACTGTAATCACTAAGTTAAATCCATTAAGAAAGCATATTCTGAACACAGGTTAATTTTTTACAAAGATACAGTGCTTTAGGACTGAGTATTCCAATTCTTTAAGGCAACAGTTATTATCACCAATAAGCTTAATACTCCTTATAATAGCTACCATTTAAGGTATGCTATACCCCACTTACTAGCAAATGAAATTGAGCACACAATTCATATTGTGAATGGTCCCTCAGGAATGATTTTCTTTAATCCTTATAACAACCTTATTTTGCAGATGAGGAAACTGTGGTTCCAAAAAGCCATGGCATGGATGTAAGGTCATAAGCTCAGCTCATAAGCAGTGCTGCGTTATCACTGTTTCTTAAGCCCATGTTTTTTGAAGCAAAAATTGGGTTACATTGTTCAATAAACTTATTTTTAAATCAAGAGTGTCCCGAAAAAGCCCAGATGTGTGCTTCTATAGCTATATTTAGCTTGCCCCATGAGGAGGTGGAACCTTTCTGAATATTGCTGGATAGTGATGATTATGCCGATAATTACACCAATGATGAAATAACAGCAGAAGTCAAAGATAGGTGAGGAAAGGGACATAAAACTGCTTATCCACAGCAAGAATCAGTCTCCTGGTGACAAGATGAACTTCCCTGCAAGCACCAGTAGCAGGTAGCAGGCTCTGCTCCAGACATGGGTAATGTGATAGTTTGTAAACAGCCACTAGTCCCTATCTTATCTAGCTTAAGTTTGGAAACATGCATACATAAGTAGTAAATTTCATCATACGGAAATAACTGATGAAGTAAAAAAGTGGGGCTAGAGAGTGCTGGGTCAAGGAAGGGTTCCAATTATAAATAGGGTGAAGATTGAAGGGTTATATTTATGCAAACTTCTGAAACAGATAAAGAAGCAAGGCATGTGGTGAATTGGAAAAGAGCTTTGCAGGCAGAGGAACAAATTCAAAGGCTCTAAGATGGATTTTAGTTTTGACCCCAAAAGTACAAACAATAAAAGATAAAACAGATAATTGGACTTCGTTAAAAACTTGACATCAGGGCTTCCCTGGTGGCGCAGTGGTTGGGAGTCCGCCTGCTGATGCAGGGAACACAGGTTTGTGTCTCGGTCCAGGAGGATCCCGCATGCCGCAGAGCGGCTGGGCCCTTGAGCCATGGCTGCTGAGCCTGTGTGTCCGGAGCCTGTGCTCCGCAACGGGAGAGGCCACAACAGTGAGAGGCCTGCGTACCAAACAAAACAAAACAAAAAAACCACAACTTTACATCAAAGGGCACTATCAAGAAAGAGACAGCCTAGAGAATGGGAGAAAATATTCACAATCACATATTTGAGAAGAGTCTAGTATTCAGGATAGGTAAAACACTTAGCAACAAAAAGACAAAAACCCAAATTGAAAATGGGCAAAGAATTTGAGCAGACATTGGTCCAAAGAAGATACACAAATGACCAACAAGCACATGAGAAGACTTTGGGCATCATTAATTATTATTTCATTAAGAAATAAAATTCAAAACCATAAGGAGATATCACTTCCCACCTGCTAGGAGCACTGTAATAAAAGAAAGGGAAAAAAGTATTGGTTAAAATATAGAGGGGTCAAGTGGGTCCAAATTATGGAAGGCCTGGGCAGTCATTGGCCTTTCTTTAAGTGAGATGGGGAGACTTTGGATCTTTGTGGTCAGAAAGAAACACACTTGGGCTTTTATACTGAGAACAAACTGAACAGTGTGATGAGGGCTTCCCCGGTGGCGCAGCGGTTAAGAATCTGACTACCAGTGCAGGGGACACGGGTTTGAGCCCTGGTCCAGGAAGATCCCACATGCCGCAGAGCAACTAAGCCCATGAACCACAACTACTAAGCCCACGTGTTACAACTACTGAAGCCCGCGCACCTAGAGCCCGTGCTCCGCAACAAGAGAAGCCACCACAATGAGAAGCCCGCGCACCTCAACAAAGAGTAGCCCCTGCTCGCCGCAACTAGAGAAAGCCTCCGCGCAGCAACGAAGACCCAACACAAACATAAACAAACAAACAAATAAATAAATTTATATTGAAAAAAAGTGTGATGGGAAGAAGCAAGAAAGTCCATTTAGGAAGCAATCATAACAACCCAAATTAGAGATGATGCAGCCTGGGCCTGGGGAAAGGCCAAGTTGGCGGTAAGAGTGGTTTACAGTCTAAATCTATTTTGATCACAGACAGCAAGAAGAAGGCACAGGGAAACAAGGAATCCAGGATAACTCCAAGGTTTCTTGGTCTGAGCATCTGACAGAACGAGCTGCCATTTACACATCTGGGAAAGCATGCTGGAGGGAGCAGATGTGTATGCCTCCTGCATTTAGAAAAGGAACCTAGGCTGGAGACCTAAATTTGGATCTCCAGCATGAGACTGACTTGTAGCCCCAAAGGAGAATGCACAGAGGAAGAAAAGAGTCAGGGCACAGCCCTGAGGCCGACTCCTCATTTTAGGTGTGAGGAGAAAACAAAGAACCAAAGAAGAAGGTATTGAAAGCACAGTTAGGGAGAAAACTGGAGAGCGTTGTGTCTTCCAAGTCCAGCGAAGCACGTATTCCGAAGAGGAAAAAGTGATCTACTGTACCAAATCAAGAAATCATTTCTCAGTACCACCATGGGGTTTGGCAACTGTGGAGCTCATTGATGACTGTTCTAACAGAAGTCTGGAGAAATTATATGATCAAAACTAATGATTTAGCATCTTCTAAATTCAGACCTAGGTGCTGAGAATATAAAATGAATACTATTTGCATGCTAGCTCTAGGTATGCAACTGGCTATAATCAAAGTGGATAAACAGTACAATGAAAAGATGAACCAGGTAAAAAGGGAATGGAGAGAGCAGACACTAACTCGGCCTGCGTGAATCAGAGCGGGCTTCACGGAGGAGGTGGCCTTGGAAAAGAATGAGAGAAGAAATGTCACCAGCAGCGCTACATGAGAAAGGCACCTCTAGAAGTGGGACCAGGTGTGAGACATGGAAGTCTAACTCAGCCTAGGTTTCTAGGGGAACAAAAAGCATCCTAGCACTCCCTAACCTTCTGCCATAGCAGAACCAGGTTTGAGTTTATTACCATTTCTTCCTGCACTATTACTTAGTTCATAACTTTTTATTTTTAACTTAATTGACCTTAAACACACTCACTTCCTTTTAACTGACAGTACTCTCTTAGCAACACGAGATTTGAAACCATGTGTTTGATGTGCTAATTGTATATGTATTTTCCTACCATGTGTTCCAATAAACATACAGATAATGTTTTATCAGTCCTTCCATGTACCACATAAAACCTCCCTGTGTTTCATGGCTTGGGAAAACCTGAGCTCAAGCATGGGTCAGAAAGCACCCATGGGGGCAAATAAGATAATAAATAAGGAATATTCAAATAATGACAAATTATGTAATAAATAATATATAAGGATAATAAATAAAGAAATAAGGGAAATAGGGGTCCCATGCAGGGAAGATAATATGGAGCCTGCCAAATCTTGGTAAATAAAATACTTTTTTTTTTTTCGGTACGCGGGCCTCTCACCATTGTGGCCTCTCCCGTTGTGGAGCACAGGCTCCAGACGCACAGGCTCAGCGGCCATGGCTCACGGGCCCAGCCGCTCCGCGGCATGTGGGATCCTCCCGGACCGGGGCACGAACCCGTGTCCTCTGCATCGGCAGGCGGACTCTCAACCACTGCGCCACCAGGGAAGCCCCAATAAAATACTTTTGAAAGCCTTACATCATCCAGTTTCCTGGGCGATACCTTTCTTTCTACATATTTGGTATATGCTCAATTTACTCTTTTTCCCTCAATGTCTCTGGAACAGATGTCATGCGAAACAGTTGCTCCTAAACCTTTCAATTAGTTGCTAAAGATTCTCAGCCCCTTGGCCCTCCATCAGGGAGCCCTGATTGAAAGTGTGAAGCGAAATCTACAACTTAGTGCAACTTCTAGGCCTTCCCTGTTTCCTGAGGATGCCAGAGGACTTTCTGGCGAACACAGGACTAAGGCATGCTTTCACTGATGAGATGGAGGCCTAACGGTTGTGTATATATTGAAGCAGGGCAAGAGAGCCTGATACCAGGCAGCACTGCAAGGCCAGGGAATCCCATGATACATCACCATCAGTCACTGATTTTAACCTTTACAAATTTCACTCTCTACTGTAACGACCTTTGCATTCCAGGATGAAAGGAAAGTTCACATTTTCTCACTTGATGAACGAGTGCCATCACACTCACATCTGTAGCACAGCTTTTTGACGACTCCCCATCCTTTGGGCCTATTATCCCATGGACTGTTCTTGATCAATAAACTAACCTGTCTCAAGGATGCTGCCCAGTGGAGGAATAAGAAAGAGAAGAGCAGGAACAGTTACCAGCTTTTCTCTTTCATCCACGTAGGTGCCATTGCTACCGTTAGATTTTCATTAAGTGGTGCAGGAAGAAAAACATCGGAAAGAGAAAATAGACATGGAAATGGCTGGTGCTTAAAAAATGAAGCCGTGGGGAGTGCTTTCCATGCACTATTAACATTAACGGAGTGGAACTGCTCCATCGTCTTGATTAGACTCATAATTCTTAACCTTTAGGTAAACTGTGTATTCAGGCCTGGTGGAGGATGAGAAATAAAATTAGTATTGCCCTCAGGCAGGAAAGCACACATCCACCAAAGACCCAAGGGCACTGATGAATAACTGGGGGAGGTAGCATACTTACCTTGTTCAAAAGAGCACCACAGAGCAGGTGTGATGGAGCAGGCTTAAGTACGTGAATACCTGGCTACTCAGTGATGAAGACACCTTCATATTTAAACTGTGAAAGGCATGCCATCGCTAAGACACCAGAGACCTGGGTTATCAAATCAAGGTCATAGAATTCTGTGGTACCCAGAGCACATGTGTGTAAAGAATCCTCTGAGACAGAACAGAGGCTGTGTCCTTCACTCCTTCATTTAGCAGGAGACAGTAATGCTTTTCAGGTGGCAATCAGTTAGAACTATAGTGCTCTTAGCAGACCCTATAGAGATGCATTCAAATTGCCTGCAGCATAAACCACCCCAGGCCATAATTTCCTCTAGCTTTCTTCATTCATTTATTGGTTAAAATTTCTCCAGCTGCCAGATGCTTAAAGCCCCTCACAATATCAAAGGATTTCTACCAACCTCTTAACTGCCTAGTCATTTTCGCGTTCCCCACACCTTTTTCAGACAGCACGTCTAGCTACCGTCAAATGTATATTTTATGATCCAGAGTAAGTATCTCCCTTTGGTTCTTTGCTTTAGTTCATGTGCCATCACCGGAACACCTCTGAAAGTCTTGAAGGATCAAAACAACTTTTCCAGACATAAAATATGGAGCCACAGAAGAAGCCACAGCAGCCAAGTAACCCAAGCCACTGGGAGGCACTCAGTGCCAGATGGTCTAGCGGGGTGCTCACTTCCTTGAGCACTTACAGTGTGTTGTACCAGCCCTCACTGGCCAAGAGCAGCACCACCTGCTTTGCCAGCCCTCCAGCTGCCAGAGTGAGTAGGTCCGTTTTCAGAGCATGAGGGAAAATATGTCAGCCGTGTACTGTGGTGTGCCGTTTTACACTTATACCCAAACACACACATATGGACAATCTTTCGGAGGCAACAGATTCATAAAAGCAGCATTAAATGGGACATTTGTGTGAATGGAAAAATGCATCATGTTTCTCTGCTACACACCAACATGTGCATATAGAAACGGTTTTGTCCCCATGCATGTTCAGGCTTTGTGCCTAATTCCAAAATTAATTTGGAAAATTTGCTTTGATTTTCAAAAAACAGATGGAATAAAACAGTACTTTCCGGATACTGGTTTTCCAATTAAGGTTGACATTAGCATAAACTAACACTAAAACTGTAATAGTAACTAAATACGAAAGCTAATTTTGATATAAATCAAGTATTTGATTTTAACGAAAACTAAAATTCAGGCTACATGTATTCATACATACATGAAAATGTATAAATTTAGATTTATAGGTTTAAAAATAGCTTATAGTAGTTTACAGGCCTGATACATTTTTCTTTGGTGGGTTTACAATTAAAAAAAAGAAAGAAAATGATAACTTACAGTAGATGAGAAGGAAAAAGCAATATTGCAAATACCCTTTTATTCCAATGCTTATTTGGGTATGACATTTTTCTGTTTTTTTTTAACCTTATTTTTTTCCACTGTGTTATGAACATTGAGGCTGTACATCAATTATTATTGTTTCTTCACTTTCCAGGCATATGGCAGGATTATACTTCCTGGTCCCTTGGGGTTGTAGGTATTTGAAGGGCAGGAGAATGTGTCACCCCAAAATATGGCATTTGGCCTACAGGTCAATTTGAGCTGAAGACAATTGAGAAGAAGCAGAGACAAGACAGGTTCTTTTTCCTCCTCTATTTGCCTAAAAGCAGGGCATACATTTTCCAAGGTGTCCATCTCCCTTCCTTAGCAAGAAGGACAAAAGTTAATCACCTGTAGACAACTTTAGACCCTGTCAGCCCGAAGATGGCACCAGAGGACTCTACATAACAAGTGTTAATAACTAGCCTTTATCTTTACAACTGGAGGCCTAACACGCCTGTCCTTTCTCCACAAATTTATTGTTCTTTGTTGAAGATGCTATATGAGCTGGAGTTCTAAGCCACCTCTTTGAGTTACTCATTTTCCCCTGTGTATCTCCCATCCACCCATGAGGTATATATGTTAGTAAACTTCTGTTTGTTTTTCTCTTGTTAATCTGTCTTTTATTACAGGGGTCTCTGTCAAGAACCCAGAAGTTGGTCTTCCCTGGTGGCACAGTGGTTGAGAGTCCGCCTGCCGGTGCAGGGGACACGGGTTCGTGCCCCGGTCCGGGAAGATCCCACATGCCGCGGAGCGGCTGGGCCCGTGAGCCATGGCCGCTGAGCCTGCGTGTCCGGAGCCTGCGCTCCGCAACGGAAGAGGCCGCAACGGTGAGAGGCCCGCGTACTAAAAAAAAAAAAGAACCCAGAAGTTTAGAGGAAAACTTCTTTTTCCTCCCCTTCATATTTCATCCTGGGCAATGAGTTGTAGGCCAAAGTGACATATGTCATTCCTAGGCTGCAGCAGGTTTGAGGGGCACCAGAGCCCTCTTTCCCTCATTTCAGATGACACTTGAGAGATGAGCTACTCCATCATTTGGGGTCCTAGAGGGAGAAAATGTAGAGCAGAGCCCCCAGCCAATCCATGATGAATATATGGTCTATTTGAAAAAGGAAACTTCATTGCTTTAAGACTTTGAGATGTCCTGGATTTCCCTTCCTTCCTTCCTTCCCTCCTTCCTTCCTTCCTTTCCTCCTTCCTTCCTTCTTGTTATGGCAGCATAATTTAGCCTATCCTGTCTGATATAGGAATACAAGTTATTGCTTTTCAAAGTCCTTTTTTGACCATACTCTCACATGACTTTTACATATAAGAAGGATTTCTGAGCACCTACTTTGTACCAGGTGTCAAGCAAGGTTCTGGAAGGATACAGAAATGAATAAGACTCAGTGGTTATCCTTGAAGAATTCACTGTTGGAAAAGTCTCACTTGGAGAGGAAATTTTTATTTCAATTTTACCATTCAGGAAATCTATGTACTCTGTGACTCTTAAATGCCAATGAATAACCAACCTAGGGCTCCGACTGCCAAATATCCCCTGCCCCCTAGGAGACTCACTGATGAATGGCACTGTCTTGAATAGCTGCATCCATTGTATAACTGGACTCTTGTTTTTCAACATCATAACTTGAGGGCCTTGGGACGATCACCCAGTGTTAGTTGCCTAAAATCATGTCTCCATGTTGAGAATGTGTTCAACTTTACTCAAGATACAAAATGAGACAAAATACAGGATCTTAATTCATAGACAATTATCCAAAAGGTTTTCTTTCTCTCCCCTCCCTCCCTTCCTCCCTCCCTTCCTTCCTTCCCCTCTCTCGCTCTCTTTTTCTTAATCCTCCCAAGGTGGTTTCTGCAACCACTCCAATATTGTGACATCTTATCTCTTCTAAATGCAGTTCAGAAATTCTGCTGAATATACAGATGGATTCTTTGAGTGTCAGCAACTTCATTTTTGATTTTCTCCTTATCTGACTTCTTTTCCCTGTCAGTGACGTATTCACAGAGAGAATTAGTTTTCTATTCTTGGGGGCATCTTATGAAATGATTACCCAGATAGATTTTGGAGTGACTTCTGACTGTATCTATATAATACCATTTACTAGGAAAAATCCAGTCTTGGCCTGATTCAGTTCAAGGGAATGTTGTATAACTGGCATCTGGGTAGCTGACCGGGCAGACTCAAGCAAAGATTGTTTTTGCTTGTCCATAAAACTGAATTTAAACAGGTTTTAAGATTCATGTGCATTTCTACAGATGTGGATAGGGTCAGGTGGTTCTTACTTTACTTAATCTCTTTGAACTTCAGTTTGTTCGTTGTTAATGACTTACACCTCAATATATTGTAAGGATTAAATGAGGTGGTTTTATCATCCATCTGTACTAGGCACTGAAAATACTTATGAAAAAGCCTGGCACATACCAAGTATGAGATTCAAAGTCTCTGCTTAATATTCTCTTTTCTTTTCCTTTTCCTCTATTTTAAATGCTTCCTCCATAGGGATTATAGGAATCTGACAAGAAAAAATATATATATATACAGAAAATGCACATACACATTATATATGTATATATATTATATAACGTATATGTGTGTGTATTTACATACATACACATTGTAAGCAGGTATACATAGGAAAGGGTTTGTTTTACATATGTATATGCATATGACATTTTGTGACCAGCTACATATATCATATATAAATATACTTTCTTCAGTAATCACATCTCTCCCCATTTGGTAGAACTGTCACACCAAACAAGGTATCTGGACTCAGGATCTCAATCGTGCTTTTCCTTCCTCCTTTCTTTTTTTATTTTTAAAATTTTTTTTATTTTTTATTTTTTTGTGGTATGCGGGCCTCTCACTGCTGTGGCCTCTCCTGTTGCGGAGCACAGGCTCCGGACATGCAGGCTCAGCGGCCATGGCTCACGGGCCCAGCCGCTCCGCGGCACGTGGGATCCGCCCGGACCGGGGCACGAACCCATGTCCCCTGCATCAGCAGGCGGACTCTCAACCACTGCACCACCAGGGAAGCCCCTTTCCTCCTTTCTTGACATATGTGTCTGACTTTTACGAGTCATGGGTTTTGAAGTTAAATCTACTTGGATTCAGACCCTTTCAACATGATCTAGGGTATGTTACTTTACCTCTAGGTCTCCATTTCTTCATTTATAGGACTAGAATAATAACATCTTATTCAGTAGTTGATGTAAGAATATAAAATTGTGGTAATATGTTTCTTTTTATGTTTATAATGCATCTATTGGACATTTTTTAATGGTCCATGTAGCTCACACTGTATTTCCATTGGACAACATTGTTTTACACTCTACTTTGTTCATTAAAACCAATCACTCTTTTATTTTCCTTTTTATTTCTACAACCCAATGCTTCTTACCTCTTTCCTTGACTACTGAGATAGACACCTGACTTATCTCCTTTCTTGTAGTCTCCTCTGGACCCAATCGGTTTTCTCTAAAACCTTCCTGTCATATTCTCTAGCTCAAGCTGTCTTCTTCATTCAGAGAAAACAGATGAATCCATCTACGTACGGAAGCATCCATACTACTGTGAAGTATCTGAAACATAGAAGGCCCTCCCTCCTTCCTACCTTTCTTTCTTCCCATCCATTCTAACTCCTCAACTTCTTCCTTCCTAAATACATTTTCTCCCCCATTCACTGAGGGTGAATCACACCATCCTCCCTCCATGCGTTTTCCCATCACAATGACACCTATCCATGCTCTGTCTAAAAAGAGATGCTGACTTTCCATAGAAGATCTCTGGGATTTACTTAAGGACAAGTCATTTCTCCTTTGCAGAACACTTTATCCCTTGCTAACATATACATATTGTCTCTAATTCTGACTACAAGGGCATAGGCTCCTAAAATTACAGTAGCTCCTATGACCAGCCGCTTTACATGTGCAATTATAATCCCCCCAAAAGTCTACAAGTTAGGTTAACATGTCACTCATTTTGCAGATGAGAAAAATGTAGCTCAGTGACTCAGGTTACATGACCCGACGATCACCACTCAGCAAAGAAGCGGAAGAGCAGGGGAATTCAGTTATATATTTTTGTTTTTTCATGAGAGTCTAAAAGTGTCTCTACAGTGCCATACTGAGATTGTAGCTTAACAATCTCTATGACACCTAGCACACAGCTTGACATTTCTCACCCGACCCTACACACACACACACACACACACACACACACAAACACACACACACACACTCAAGAAGGAAAGTGTGGATGAGAAAAAAACACCATAATGCACTCACACTTGCCTCTCAGCAAAATGACAGGACAGTGAAAATTATGTATAGAAAGGGACCTCTGTCATTCCAAAGGCCTTAGGTAAATTGAGAACTTAAATTATGAAGGGTACAGGTTTCTAACCATTTTTATCTTTCCAATTATGTGGGTACGATTAATGTTATTTCTGTCAACCTCATTTTTCGAGATGAGGAAGCTGAGGCTTAGAGATGTTGAGGACCTTACCTAAGGTCCCATGGCTGATTTGTAGTAGACCCAGGCAAGTGATGCCATACCCTCAGCTCCTCACTGGACTCAGCTGCTTTTCTCTGGCACAGTCATTGTGAGGACTCAGGCAGGAAGGAAATTCATGTTCAGCTCTGGCTCCCTGGTAACAAGCTATGAGATGCCATCAGAACACAGAATCTGTGTAGACTAATGGGCTTCATCTGCGCAACTGGTATAATTTTATTTCCATGTCTACCTCGAAGCCCATCGAATATGTTATAAAGTAACAAATGTAACTGATTCATAAATACTTTAAGAATCTAGTGTACTTGAAATGATGCCACTTGCAGCAACATGGATGGACCTAGAGATGATCATAGTAAGTGAAGTAAGCCAGACAAAGACAAATACCATATGATATAACTTGTATGTGGAATCTAAAATATGACACAAATGAACATATCTACAAAACAGAAACAGAGTTACAGACATAGAGAACAGACTTGTGGTTGCCAAGGGGTGGGGTGGGGAAGGCATGGATTGGGAGTTTGGAGTTAGCAGATGCAAACTAGTATATATAGAATGGATAAACAACAAGGTCCTACTGTATAGCACAGGGAACTATATTCAACATCTTGTGATAAATTATAATGGAAGAGAATATGAAAAAGTATATATATATACATATATATATAACTGAATCACTTTGCTGTATGGCAGAAACTAACACTATACTATAAATCAACTATACTTCAAAAATTTTTTTAAAAACACAGAAGTTAGTACTTTTGCTATTCTTGACTTGTTATGAGCTTGGGGAAGTTTCCTACTTTCTATGAACATTCAGTATTACTGTATGGAAAGTATGTTTTGAGTGATCAGGTGCATGAAGATGCCAAAAAATATCACCTACTATATAAAAAAATTATCATATATCATGTCCTTAAGAGTCTCAGAAAAGTCCTCTTATCCCCCTCTCTCTCTCCTCTCGCTCTCTCTCTCCTCTCTCTTTTGAATTGTTTTATCAACCCCTCTCCTTTCTCACTGTGATAAAACATATCACATATCACCCACCTGGGAGAACTAAAAACGTGAGACTTGCGGCCGGTAAAACATAAGTAACTTGCTCAAGGTTATAGAGAGTCCATGGTGGAGCCTGGGGCAGGAGAGTAGCTCCTTCCACACAGTTCAGCTCTTTCCACTTTACGAAGCTGCTTTCCACCCATAAGAATATCTGCAACAGTCTTAGCCAAATGCCACTTGTTTTACAGAGGGTCCCCTGACATAATATGAACACTAGCAATACTTATTATTGAGTATAATTGAGGAAGAATTTTCTATTCTTTCAACTACTACATACTAAATGTTTGCTGGGTGCCTGTTCTTGGCATTCTGGGGATAAAGAGATAAATAAGACAAAGAAGTTCCCTTTTTCATGAAACTCCCATTCTATTGACAGAGTTAGACAGTAAACAAACAAATAGGAAGAAAATATCGGGGAGTAATAACCTCTGTGCAGAATATGAAAATAAGATGATGAAACAAATGATGGGGTGAATACTTTGGTATATGTCAAATTTAAGTTGACAGGGAAGAGGAATGAAGATTCTGAATATTGAAAACAGCTAGTACACTACTTACTAAGAGGTGGTAGGGGCAAACTTGGCGAGAAACAGAATAAGGGGAAATAGGGTGAAGTTTAATGGGCAGGTGGGCAAACAGGAGCTGGGGAGGGGTCTCAGCGGGCAGAGCTAAGTAAGCCACAGTGAGGAGTCTGGGGTCCAGCTCAAGGGCACTGGGAAGGGTCTGAAGCCAGGTTACACAATCTCGCTTTGGAAAGATTATCCTTTTGCTTGTTGCATGCGATCTAAACTGTAGGGAGGTGGGATACAGGATGGGGTAGGAGAGGAAGCAGGAATTGGATGCACTTGTTCAGTCTGGAGATGATGAGGGTTTAAATTCAGGGGGTAGCAGTGGAATCAGAGAGCAGAGGTTGGAGGGACGTCAGCTGTAATGGACAAGTGAGTATTTGCTGGGGTACCGAAGGGGGAATGGAGATGGCGAGACGGGATGAGTCCTACGTTGTGACCTTAAGAAACTAGATACATGGTGGTATCACTTATTAAATTGAGAAAGATAGACATACGAGTGGATTTGTGTGGTTGGAGGAGGAGGGTACAAATATGTAACTTTAACACTCTCAGCAGTGCTTTGGGTAGGTAAATAGCACATGCATTATAAGTGAAACGTAGCTTAGAAAATAAGGATGCCCACAGGCCAATAAGAGGCAAATCTCCCAACTGAACTCTTTCACCAGACGTATCGTGGGATTCTGAGACCCTCTACTGGTAGCCAGGGGAGCTATATTCCCCTTGCTCTTTGGAAAATGGGATAAAATACTTGCTAACACAAGAGCAGTATCCTGAATGTCTATGCAAGTTCCAGCATCTACTCATTACAATTGACAGGTAAGGAAACTGAGGCTTAGAAAACCTGTGTAACTTGTTCAAGGTCTCCCAGATAAGAAGTAGAAACAGTGAAATTGAAGAGCAGGCTTTATGATTCCAAAATGTATGCTCTTTTTGTGTTGCTGCCACTGAACTACATCTTCACATTAGAAAATAGGATCCTTCTTCCTGTAAGCACATTTAAGGTAAAGTAACTGAAAGTGGTCTTTCAGAAAGTGGTGAGAAAAATAAAAACCTAACCTTTTACCGAGTCTGAATGTTGATGCTTGGGTCATCCCCATTGATTATTTAAGTAATTAATGGTCTGAACAGAAATTCATTTGCAGCCAGGCACAGATCATGTCTTGAATTTATGTGGGATAGTTTTTATTTTCCTTAGATACACCCGCAACTCTAGTTCCATTAAGGTGTTGTGTCTTCTTTGTAAAATCCACTCATCTCTAATTTTGACTTTATGTCCCCAGTGAAATACCAAGAGTGAGTTATTAGAACATTAGGAAAGATGGCTTTCAAGCACAGTAAAATGCACTGACTTGATTCATGTGATGGTCTTTTTATATTTTTTAAGACTGTTGGCAAACTCTTATAAACCCATTTTAGCTGTATGACTTTAGGGGAGATAAAAGTTCCAAAGAGGGAAAAGTGGAGAGTCACACACATTTCCAGGCTGAACTAGAACTGACTCTTCAGTGGCTGGCAGGACATCAGAGTGAAAGAACCTACACTAGGTAGGAAAGACTTGGGTTTAACTCCTGATTCTGCCACGCATTTGCTGTGTTTCCTTAAGCTAGTTGATTATTCATCCAAAAATCTGAAGAAGATATAGTAATTTTATTTTATTTTTATTTATTTGTGGGGGGGGGGGGTATGCGGGCCTCTCACTGTTGTGGCCTCTCCCGTTGCGGAGCACAGGCTCCGGACGCGCAGGCTCAGTGGCCACGGCTCACGGGCCCAGCCACTCCGCGGCGCGTGGGATCTTCCCGGACCGGGGCACGAACCCGCGTCCCCTGCATCAGTAGGCAGACTCCCAACCACTGCGCCACCAGGGAAGCCCGATATAGTAATTTTAGACACATCTGTACACTTACCCCCTTAAAAGAGGGAATCAGATTTACCTCCTTTGAACGAGGACTAGCCTGAATGACTGTCTTCTAATATTTAGAAAGCTGCAAAAGTAATACTGCTTGACTTCCAATGCTAGGGAATAAAATGCCATATAGCTTTTGCCTGGCTTATTCTGTTTCTTGGGATGTTGGTCCCTGAAACCTACCCCCCATATTATGAGAAAGTCACGTCGCCACATGGAAAGACCACATATCCAACTGAGGTCCCAGCCCACAATTAGCGTTGGCTGAGCCCCAGGCCCAGGTGATGTGGAGCGGAGCGGAGCAGAGAAGTTCACATCCTGCTGGACCCTGCCCCAGCTGCAGACTTATGGGCAAAATGAATGGGAGAAAATATTTACAAACGATGGGACCAACAAGAAATTAATTTCCAAAATATACAAACAGTTCATAGAACTCAGTATCAAAAAAAGAAACAACACAACAAAAAAATAGGCAGAGGATCTAAATAGACATTTCTCCAAAGAAGACATACAGATGGCCAACATGCACATGAAAAAATGCTCGGTATCACTAATGATTAGAAAAAATGCAAATCAGAACTACAATGAGGTATCACCTCATATCAGTCAGAAAGGCCATCATCAAAAGGTGTACAAACAATAAATGCTGGAGAGGGTGTGGAGAGAAGGGAACCCTCTTGCACTGTTGGTGGGAATGTAAATTGGTGCAGCCACTGTGGAGAAGAGTATGGAGGTTCCTTAAAAAAACTAAAAATAGATTTACTATATGATCCAGCAATCCCACTCCTGTGCATATATCCAGAGGAAACTATAATTCAAGAAGGTACATGCACCCCAATGTTCATGGCAGCACTATTTACAATGGCCTAGACAGGGAAGCAACCTAAATGCCCATCAACAGATGAACGGATAAAGAAGATGTGGTACATATATACAATGGAATACTACTTAGCCATAAACAAGAATGAAATATTGCCATTTGCAGCAACATGGATGGACGTAGAGATTATCATACTAAGTGAAGTAAGCCAGACAAAGACAAATATCATATGATATTGCTTGTATGTGGAATCTAAAAAAAAAAAGATACAAATGAACTTACAAAACAGATATAGACCCACAGACATAGAACACAAACTTATGGTTACAAAAAGGGAAGGGGGGAAGGGATAAATTAGAAGTTTGGGATTAATTTATACACATGACTATATATGAAATGGATAACCAACAAGGACCTACTGTATGGCACAGAGAACTATACTTAATACTCTGTAATAACCTATGTGGGAAAGAATAATAGATACATGTATCTACATAACTGAATCACTTTGCTGTACAATTTTTTAAAAATTACTACTGTTTTAAACCACGAAGTTTTACGGTGGCTTGTTACATAACTGTTGATAACCAGAATAGAAGATGAACCTTTTCTTTGGATACCTGAATCCTTTTTTAAAATTATTATTATTTTCCTTTCCTCTCTATGAGACCTACCTACGTTTTCTGTGAGTTTTTGTTTTTTGTTTTTTTGTTTTTTTTCTGAATGCAGACAGAAGTGAAAGCCAGAGAGACATGTATTTGAAACTGGTCTCTAGCACTTAGTAGCCATAGGACCTTGCCATGAACCACCTAACTTCTTAGAACTTCCCCTTCCATCATTAAAAATTAAAATAATACAAACTTCATTAAGACCTTTGAGAGGATTTAGTGAAATAATGTTCGAAATGCCTGGCACACAGAAGGATCTCAGTAGCCAAGAGCCAATTATCACTGGCAGGAGTAGTGATACCAAGAGTATGCATTATAGGAACCTCAAGTTTCTTTATAGATTCCTGCTGTACATAAAGTAGAAATAGCTTTTTATTAAGGAGATTTCAAATACTGCCCTGGTATTTTGTCTTCTAGTTGTCACAGCATAGTTTTGTGGTTTTGATTCTACTGCTCCCGCGACAACCTGGTGTAGTGAAAAGACCGTGGGCTTTCGGATCAGTTCCACCCACATATTTTGTGCACACACGTGTGCATGTTGTGTGTACACGTGCACACATGTGGGTTTGGTTTGTGTCTGTCATCCCATTTACAATCACATGGGCAGAAACACCAGTTTTTTCACTGTTTAATTCCCAATGGCCAGAAAAGTATGTGGCACATGATGGATAATCAATAAATATTTCTTGGAAGAAAGAAAATTTAATCAACTGTTAAATGATCTGATTTGGTACAAATATTGAGGACAAAGAATTTTACGTTTAGTAAACCAGAGCACCCTGAAGTGCTATTTCTTTTCTCTCAGTAATTTGCCTTTTCTGCATCACAATTCCTTACTTCGATTTCTAACCCTAAGTGTTAGTTTTGTACACATTGGAAGTTGAATACTAGAGATGGACATGAGGGTTTATACACCCAAGTGCATTTACAGATCTATTTGGACATACAAAGATTATATAATGAGTATATATACCATTACATAATATATATTATATAGCACACATTAAATTGTGTATAAATAATGCAAATATATTTTTCATACATACTATAGTGTGTGTGTGTGTGTGTGTATATATATATATATATATATATATATATATATATATGGTCTAAACTATATACCACATATTCTATATATGACCAGTTAGCTGTATGCTCACTAAAATATCATTAATTAAGGGAAAAAAGGAAGTTTGAGAATTTTAGAATACTTTAAGTAGGACTTTATTACGTTCAAAATCATTGGCACATAACTAGGTATAGAAATTGATTCCAGGTGGAAACCACTCACATGTTTGCATGAATAAATGCATAGGAGCCCGTTCCTGGCAGGGAAGTGGGGGGTCTGAGGTACTATCAGGCACTCCATCATTGGTTCTGCTGAGGAACTTAAACAATCCTCACGACAACTTGTTTGCACGACTGATTTGCTTGGCAAATGCTTCCTGTTCAGAACCAAAGTAAATTTGAGCTCAGCCTGTCCATGGCTATTAGATTTCAAAGTAACAGGGTCTGAACTTCCAATGATTTCATGTGTATCAGGACTGACTTCTTAACTCTGCCTTAGTGAGCTCACAGATTTATTGGGAAGGGCATTCCCAAATACACCTTCACTACACAGAGTGGTAATTGTGAAAAGATACATACACCAGATACTTCCCCCCACCCCACAAGCAAATCCAGTGAGGGATTCTAGGGATTCTACTCATGGAGATGATTAGAAGAGAAGGTGGGGGAAGGTAGGGCTCTCAATCTCCATTGTCCCCAGGGACCTGGGCACTCAGCTTCCCCAGGTGGTCTCCTTCCTCTGTCCCTCTCAATATTTTCCTCCTTCCGGGGGGAGTTGTGGCTTACAGAGCAAATTGGCCACGTGATTAAAGAAAGCATCTTCCAGACTCTGGCCTCAAGATTTTTTTTTTCTTTCCTCTGTCTGTTTCTGGAACTGGATTCTATTTCTTTTTTTTTTTAACTTTTTATTTTATATCGGAGGATCATCGATTAACAGTGTTGTGTTAGTGTCAGGTGTGCAGCAAAGTGATTCGGTTTTACACATGTACATATCTATTCCCTTTCAAACTCCTCTCCCATTTAGGCTGTTGCACGACATTGAGCGGAGCTCCCTGCGCCACACAGTGGGCCCCCTCTGACGTGACCGACGAGGGATTAGTCTCCCAAATTTACAAACAGCTCACGAAGCTTAATATCATCAACACAAACAACCCAGTCAAAAAGGGGGCAGAAGACCTAAACAGACATCTCTCCAAAGAAGACATACAGATGGCCAAGAGGCACATGAAAAGCTGCTCAACATCGCTAATTATTAGAGAAATGCAAATCAAAACTACAGTGAGGTATCACCTCACACCGGCCAGCATTGCTATCATCAAAAAAATCAATTTCATTTTATGCGCTTATCACATGATATCTTCTGGGTGTGGCCTCAGGCAAAATACCTATGGAGGTGCTGACCCGGAGAAAAGGCTTGGGAATAGCCGGGCAGCCTCTGTTCCTGGGAACAAGGGGCCACCTCCTCGCCCTGTGCCAGGACGCTGCTGAGCTCTGGTAGGCTGAGTACTCCTGTCTCGGAAGCTGCTCTTTAGCACAGGGTCTCAGCCCTGCATGAGGCTCAGGGTAAGAAGCGGCAAGAGAATACAACGACAAAGATTTATGGGAATAACGAAGACACTTTTTCCCCTGGACCCCAGGGGCTTGGAATTTCGGTCCTTTGCAGAGTTTCTAGTATAAACCTTCAGTTAAAGAGACAGATGACACATTTCATTGGCTGGCACTTATCAGCAGCTCTGGGGAAGAATATCTGAGGAAACTGTCAGAAAATGACAGTGTCATGGTTCAGTCACTAACTAAATGAAAAAGACACAGTGGTGAACCAGGCCTGACCTAATCCTGCCTGTCTGCCTTCCCTCTCTTTCTGCTTCTGTTGCCGCTAAGAAGAATGGAACCAGAGCCAGAGGTGAGAACAGACTGAAGGAGGCAGAGGGAGACTTTGGTGATGCTCTTTGGGATCCACAGGGCCACGTGGGCCACGGAAGCTGCAGCGTGTGAGCGCGGACAATGCCCACCTGTGAGGCTGCCGAGGGACTGTCCCCTTCAAGCCACCCTGACAATCGCACAGCTTAGCAGGGGTGGCTCTGGTGACTTGCCCCTCTCTCCGTCTGCGTTTTCTTACAAAACAAGGAAAATCATACAAACTGATGTGTTTCCTGGTGATCCCACTTCCTGATAACTCTTGGTTTTTTGAGTTTTGCATGATGTATCGGAAATCATATCCTCGCTTATGTTTCTTAATTTTTGTTAGAGTATAATTGATTGACAATGTTGTGTTAGTTTCGGGTGTGCGGCAACATGAATCAGTTATACATATACATAGATCCCCTCTTTTTTTAGATTCTTTCCGCATAGAGGCCAGAGGATTGAGTAGAGTTCCCTGTGCTGTACAGTAGGTCCTTATTATCCTTGCTTTGACCTCAGGCGGATCTGGGTGTAAGAACCAGGCCTGCCCCTCCCCAGCCGTGTGGCACTGATCAAGCATCTTACCCTCTCTGAGGTTCTGTTTCCTGAAATGCCAGATGGGATCACAACCCTTACTATGCAGAACTGCTGTTTGGATTAGAGATCAGGCTTGCACAGTTCCCCACAGACATCCTTAAACATTAGAGATGCTTAGTCACTGGCGGCCATTTGAAAGGTTATTTATATTTCTTTCATTTTGCCTTCTTTTATTTCCTCCCTTTATTATCTATTGTGTATGGTACAGGGGAGAACCTATAGCAAGAAGGCATCCTACACATTCCCCTCTTATTGGTTTGAGTCCACGGTAGCCACAATTTGTAATATTTTATTGCTTCTACTAATCCTGGCTACCAGTAGTTTCCAATGAGCTGTGGGATATTTTAATTAATAAAAAAATATTTATAATTGTCTTTGATCCTCCCCTGCATTTATCAGATTGTCAAAGTTGAAATAAGGTGATAATACCTATTGCTGGGAGATGGGAACTCAAATCCCACAGTGATGTTTAGAGTAATAATTGGTATAACCTTGATACATTGCAGATGTCAATATGGCAAAAGTCTTAAAAATATGCACACGCTTTGCCCTGGTAATGGCATCCCAAGGAATTTATCCTAAGGATATAATCGGTTTTATACATAAAGATCTATGTGCAAAAATGTTCTTGCATCATGTGTAATAGTGAGAAAATGGGTACAATCTAAATGTCCAAAATAGATTTGTTAATTTTGTGTATCCACTTGGTACATCCATATAATGGAAGACTGTTCTTAAAAACATTATGGTATAAAGCCATGTTTACTGATGTGAAAGATATTTGTATACTGTGTGTGTGACAAATACAGTTAGTAAAACAGTTTCACAGGGGGGCCCTGGCTTCAGCAGGTAAGGGAGATCCTTACCAACTCTTCCAGAGAGCAGGCAGGAAAGGAGAAGATGGTCTCTAGCCTCTCCTTTTCTCTCTCTGGCCTTCCCCAGGGGGACAGGATTGCCTTAATAATTAGGGAAATTAGGAAAACATCCCTGCAAGTGTGTGCCTGTTATGGACAGAATGTTTATCCCTCAAAAATTCATATGCTGAAATTCTAACCCCCAGTGTGATGGTATCAAGAGGTGGGGACTTTGGAAGGTGATTAGGTCATGCCCTCCCACCCAAATGTGCTCACGGAATTTATGACAGCTGAGTTAGAAAAAAAAAGCATGTACTATTCACAATAGCTAAGACATGTAAACAACCTAAATGTCCATCAACTGATGAATGGGTAAAGAAGATGTGGTATACATGTACAATGGAATACTGCTCACCCATAAAAAAGGATGAAATAATGCCACTTGCAGCAATGTGGATGGACCTAGAGATGATCATACTAAGTGAAGTAAGTCAGACACAGAAAGACAAATATCAAATGATATCACTTATATGTGGAATCTAAAAAAATGATACAAATGAACTTATTTATAAAACAGAAACAGACTCCCAGACAGAAAGCAAACTTATGGTTACCAAAGGGGAGGTGGAGGTTAAATTAGGAGTTTGAGATTAACAGATACACACTATTATATATAAAATAGATAACCAACAAGGACCTACAGTATTCAAAATATAGGTCCTATATAGCTATGTATGGTATAGTATAGGAAACTATACTCAATATTTTGTAATAACCTATAAGGTAAATTAATATGAAAAAGTATATAATATATATGTGCGTATATATATTTATGTATGTATATCTGACTCACTTTGCTGTACATCTGAAATTAATATAACATTGTACATCAACTATATTTCAATTTTTTTAAAAAAGAACAATAGTGGTGAGAGTGGCCAAGCTTGTGTTATTCCTGATCTTAGAGGAAATGGTTTCATTTTTTTACCACTAAGAACTTTGGCTGTGGGTTTGTCATACAAGGCCTTTTAGTATGTTGAGGTAGGTTCCCTCTATGCTTACTTTCTGGAGAGTTTTTATCATAAATGGGTGCTGAATATTGTCAAAATATTTTTCTGCATCTATTGAGATTATCATTTGGTTTTTAGCCTTCAATTTGTTAATATGGTGTATTACATTGATTGATTTGTATATATTGAGGAATCCTTGCATTCCTGAGATAAACTCCACTTGATCATGGTGTATGATCCTTCTAATGTGCTGTTGGATTCTGTCTGCTAGTATTTTGTTGAGGATTTTTGCATCTATGTTCATCAGTGATATTGGCCTGTAGTTTTCTTTCTTTGTGACAGCTTTGTCTGGTTTTGGTCCAGGGTGATGGTGGCCTTGTAGAATGAGTTTGCGAGCGTTCCTCCCTCTGCTATATTTTGGAAGAGTTTGAAAAGGATAGGTGTTAGCTCTTCTCTAAATGTTTGATAGAATTCACCTGTGAAGCCAACTGGTCCTGGGGTTGGTTTGTTGGAAGATTTTTAATCACCGTCTCAATTTCCCTGCTTGTGATTGGTCTGTTTATATTTTCTATTTCTTCCTGGTTCAGTCTCAGAAGGTTGTGCTTTGCTAAGAATTTGTCCATTTCTTCCAGACTGTCCATTTTATTGGCATATAGCTGCTTCTAGTAATCTCTCATGATCCTTAGTATTTCTGCAGTGTCAGTTGTTACTTGTTTTTCTTTTCTAATTCTGTTGATTTGAGTCTTCTCCCTTTTTTCTTGATGAGTTTTCTGGATGGCTAATGGTTTATTCAACATAGTTTTGGAAGTTTTAGCCACAGCAATCAGAGAAGAAAAAGAAATAAAATGAATCCAAATTGGAAAGAAGAAGTAAAATTGTCACTGTTTGCAGATGACATGATACTATACATAGAGAATCCTAAAGATGCTACCAGAAAACTACTAGAACTAATCAATGAATTTGGTAAAGTAGCAGGATACAAAATTAATGCAGAGAAATCTCTTGCATTCCTATATACTAATGATGAAAAATCTGAAGGAGAAATTGAGGAAACACTCCCATTTACCACTGCAACAAAAAACAATAAAATACCTAGGAATAATCCTACCAAAGGAGACAAAAGACATGTATACAGAAAACTATAAGAAACTGATGAAAGAAATTAAACATGACACAACAGATGGAGAGATATACCATGTTCTTGGATTGGAAGAATTAACATTGTGGAAAAGACTATACTACCCAAAGCAATCTACAGATTTAATGCAATCCCTATCAAACTACCAATGGCATTTTTCACAGAACTAGAGCAAAAAATTTCACAATTTGTACGGAAACACAAAAGACCCTGAATAGCCAAAGCAATCTTGAGAAAGAAAAATGGAGCTGGAGGAATCAGGCTCCCTCACTTCAGCTATACTACAAAGCTACAGTATTCAAGACAGTATGGTACTGGCACAAAAACAGAAATATAGATCAATGGAACAGGATAGAAAGCCCAGAGATAAACCCACGCACATATGGTCACCTTATCTTTGATATAGGGGGCAAGAATATACAATGGATAAAAGACAGCCTCTTCAATAAGAGGTGCTGGGAAAACTGGACAGTTACATGCAAAACAATGAAATTAGAACACTCCCTAACACTATACACGAAAGTAAACTCAAAACGGATTAAAGACCTAAATGTAAGGCCAGACACTATCAAACTCTTAGAGGAAAACATACGCAGAACACTCTATGACATAAATCACAGCAAGATCTTTTTTGACCCACCTCCTAGGGAAATGGAAATAAAAACAAAAATAAACAAATGAGACCTAATGAAACTTAAAAGCTTTTGCACAGCAAAGGGAACTATAAACAAGGTGAAAAGACAACCCTCAGAATGGGAGAAAATATTTGTAAATGAAGCAACTGACAATGGATTAATCTCCAAAATATATAAGCAGCTCATGCAGCTCAATATCAAAAAAACAAACAACCCAATCCAAAAATGGGCAGAAGACCTAAACAGACATTTCTCCAAAGAAGATATACATATTGCCAACAAACACATGAAAGGATGCTCAACATCATTAATCAATAGAGAAATGCAAATCAAAACTACAATGAGGTATCACCTCACACCAGTCAGAATGGCCATCATCAAAAAATCTACAAACAACAAATGCTGGAGAGGGTGTGGAGAAAAGGGAACCCTCTTGCACTGTTGGTAGGAATGTAAATTGATATAGCCACTATGGAGAACAGTATGGAGGTTCCTTAAAAAAACTAAAAATAGAACTACCATATGACACAACAATCCCGCTACTGGGCATATACCCTGAGAAAACCATAATTCAAAAAGAGTCATCTACCACAATATTCATTGCAGCACTCTTTACAATGGCCAGGACATGGAAGCAACCTAAGTGTCCATCAACACATGAGTGGATAAAGAAGATGTGGCACATAAATACAATGGAATATTACTCAGCCATAAAAAGAAATGAAATTGAGTTATTTGTAGTGAGGTGGATGGACCTAGAGCCTGTCATACAGAGTGAAGTAAGTCAGAAAGAGAAAAAGAAATACCGTATGCTAAAACATATATATGGAATCTAAAAAAAAAAAAAGGTTCTAATGAACCTAGGGGCAGGACAGGAATAAAAACACAGATGTAGAGAAAGGACTTGAGGACATGCGGAGGAGGAAGGGTAAGCTGGGACGAAGTGAGAGAGTGGTATGGGAATATATACACTACCAAATGTAAAATAGATAGCTAGTGGGAAGCAGCCGCATAGCACAGGGAGATCAGCTCATGCTTTGTGACCACCTAGAGGGGTGGGATAGGGAGGGTGGGAGGGAGACGCCAGAGGGAGGGGATATCAGGATATATGTATGCATATAGCTGATTCACTTTGTTATACAGCAGAAACTAACACAACACTGTAAAGCAATTATACTCCAATAAAGATTAAAAAAAAACAACATACAAAGGCAACAGTAAAGCCAACCTGATATCACAGGATGTATATACTAAAGGAAATCCCATGGTCAGAATGAACATAATCCCATTTTTCCCAAAGTTTCACCAAACTGATTGTTAGGAAACTAGAAGCAACACAATCATAAGAGGTTAGGATGGTTTTGTGGACACAGACTCTGCAAAAAGTGCTGAGTCACACATGCAGACTTGACAGCCAGGAGGGAGGGAAATCTGAACACACACAAATACTGACTCTCTGAGGATACTGGTAAAAGGGACCCCAAGCAGGGCCTCTGAATGAGCCCTGCGAGCACTGCTGAGTCCAAGTAGAGTACAGTAACTGATTTTCACAGTGATGGTCCTGAGTCATCAAGAAAAGGTTACATTTCATGTTCAGAATTCTCTGTTTAAGAAGGCAAGGAAGCATGTGATCCATTCGAGAAAGATTTTCATTTCAAATAGCTAAAAATTCTTTAAAAACATTTTGGGCGCTTAAAGGGGTAAGTGACAGTTAGCTGGAAAATTCACTTATGTGGGACAATTCTTCCCTAAAGATTCTAGATCAGTGAGGCAGTGGGTTGGTTGTATTTAGTTAGGTTTCTAGCACTTTTGCTTGTTTGACATTTCATTGTCTAATTTCCTCAATCCTTTCAAAACTCCTCACTTTCAAGGATCCTAAGTTCCTTGAGGCTAAAGATTCTGACACCCTTTCTTGGATATTCCACATCCTTGTGGTCCCCAGCCATTTTTTCCCCCTTTTTTCAGCCATGAATGATGAACTGATATGCACAAAAATGACTGACTCCCAGGGCATGCATCAACTTTGACAAAGCCCTCCTGACATTGTACAAACCCTTTTGGGTTTTGGTAAGCAATCCCACAAGGATTTTTTTTTGCAACCCTTTATCAGCCATTCACGCTAAAAACTAACCGTAAGAGAACAAAAAAATATATAAATAAAGTTAATATAATTTTTCCTAAAAGTAAACTTTATTTTAAAAGAAGAGTCATTTCCATTAAGGCCTGCACTTTTCAGGTATCGTGAGTACCGCAAACACACAGGATGTGGCCGCTTCCCTGTTGACCTCCTTGTCTAACACTGCTCCGTTATGTTGTCTTTGCCCCAGACACAACTCACTGCTCTTTGGTGAATGTGCTGAGATCTTTGATGCTTTCGCATCTGCCAGAGATAACCATTTCCGCTTTCACACTTCCTACGTCTAACTCAAATGCTCTCTTCGAGTGCCACTGATCTCAAGAAACTCTCCATTCTCACCACGATTGCAAGATGGGTGTTGTCACTGACCCTTTTTTGAAGATGAGGAGAAAATCTTGAGAGGCTACAGAACGCCCTCGAGGTCACACCCTGGGTATCAGAGCAAGGACTAGTCCCTCAGGAGTCTCTCCTGGTGGCACTTCTCTCATTGCATAGGGAACCATTGTAGCTGCAGCCCCCTTTTTGGCAAACCCCCTTCTCCTACGTATTCCAGGGTTTCAGGGCCCAACTGCCACGCTGCGGTCGCCCTGCACGGCCTTCGCAAAGGGTCCGGGGCAGGGGTGGCTCTTACCTGGCGTGTTGAGCAGGCGGGACCTCTTGCAGTGGTAGGTCACCTCCTGTTCACAGTGCTCCGAGCCGTCAATCACGGCCTCCAGCTGCCCCAGGCTGCCCCCGTAGTCCAAGGTCATGGAGTAGGGCTTCTCAGCGTTGGCACCTCGCACACGGGTCAGCTCCGTGTTGTTGTGCCGCACCAGTGTCCAGATCTTGTCCTCTGCCCAGAAAACACAACCAAGGAAGGTCAAAAGAGGATCATGCTTATAGACCTCCAAAAAGCTGGAAAAAGAAAAGACAATCATGCTTGCAGCGTGATGGAGGGTGGCTGGATGTGCATCGATGAACGGCCGCTCAAGCACTCTACTCATGCAAAGAATTTGGCCAGAGAATTGTTGTTTCTCCCAGAGTTCTACCCAGAGTTAGTGTGAGGGTTAATTATCTTAAGAGCTAAATTTGTGAAGCCTTTACTCCACAGTCTCTATGCTAAGCATTTAATGTCCATTATCTCATTTAAAATGGACACGATCTATGCAAAGCCATGGAACAAGAACACAAAGAAACACAAATAGGTAGACAATAGGTAGAACAAGAATAAAAGGAAATGAACTCATCTGTTGTGGGAAAGGACAATTTGGATGGGGAAGAACTTGGAAGTTGAGAAATTAGATACTTTGTGACCAGAAGTAGAATACAACTAAATATCCTTGAAGATAATTATCGTGGCGATCACATACACACAAAAAAACATAGATCACTGACAAGCTGTCGAATACACAAAATGTTGGTAATTAAATGAACAAAAATTAAATGTTAAATGTTCAAAATATTAAATACATAAATAAAATAAAATTGGCATTGTCTAAATCAGAAGGGAGTCGATCCTGCCACATCAAAACTGAGGGAAAAGTGAATAAGGAAAATTAAGCAGTTTTCCTAAGATTACATAGTTAATGTCTAAGCAAGAATTGAAACCCAGGATGTCTGACTCCAAAGCTCCTACTTCCAGATATTGACACACACACTTCCTCACAAGAGAAACACTAGCATAGATCATTGTCTCAGAAAACCATAAGTACCACGTCGAAAATAAGACCTATACACAGAAAGTATCTGTGAAATATACATCATGACAAGGATGAGACTGTGTAATAGACCCTGAACATGCAAGGCACTTAACGGCAGTTCATTAATATTTATTCGCCATGCTACTTCTACTTGCCAAAAATATTTTAAGAGGCTTACATTAAAACAACACGCAGAGATGAGGCCCTGTGGGTCAGGGATGGAGAACATATTTTACCTACTATAGGTAAGGATGGAAGGCAAAGAAAGGTGATGAGTTTTAGTTTTAGAGCCTGAGAGATCTGACTTGAAACCTATTCTACTAACAACAAGCTTGGACAAGTCACTTTACTTTTCTGGGGCTCAGTTCAATCATCAGTTTAAAAAAAAGAAGTCACAAGGCATGATCAGACATTCTGGAATAACAGACTGAAACATTTACGGCAATTGGACATAGAATTGCATTCTGAACATGCTTACAGATAAAGAGAAAGAGGAAATAGGAAGACTTGAGAGGCTTTTGTCATCTGAGGATCTTGCCCACATAATCACGTCATCACTCTTCATAGATGCTCAGAGCTGAAAAAGAACCTTGCCCAGAAGTCACATGGTTTCCTTCCTCTCTCACCCACTTATTTGTACAAACGAGGAACCAAGGTCTAGCAAGTAGAGGAAGGACCCAAGGCATATCTGTTAGACAAGAATGGTGAGCACATATACTGCCGGTAACACTATTTCTAACTAGTATTTCTTAGAAGCAGAATCGTGGCTGTTGGCCACGAGAAGGAGGAGAAGCAGGAAAAGCTGGCAACCGGGATCCCCGGTATTAACACATTCTCTGCCCTAACTCTGTATATGACTTGGGATAAATAACTTCATTGCCCTGTACTTCAGTTTTAATACGTTAGAAAGAGGAGGAAGAGAAAGTTTGCTCTCAATTCTCTCTAAAGTATTTTCCCAATTCCTAAAAATGGAAATGTTTCTTGCAGCATAAAATTGAACTCTGCTCAAACATTCTGATTCATCGTAACACTGTTTCCTAAAACCAGCCCCCTGATAACCCATATGTCTCCAATGTTTAATCGAGACAAAATGACATTCTCCATAAAGTCTATAAAAGAAATCAGAATGAAGGTTTTTGGATTTTGATTTTGAAAGCAAAAAAAAAAAAAAAAAACACATGATTCATATTGGTAAAAGTAATAATGTTACATAAATAATTAACTGGAAACTCCAAAAATGTTGGTGCCAATATAGACAAGTGTCAATAAAATAACCAAAGAAAGTAATTGCTCAATAACGCAATACTGTAGAGGGAGAAAAAAACTGCTGATTTTGAAATGTCCACGGTGCTCAGAAGGAAATCTAACCTCTAATAATAGATGGTATACTACTGTTCCATACTAGAACATTTTATGTACATCGTCTCCAGTACTGATAATAATCATAGTAGATAACAGTATAAATATAGATGCTGGATATAAATATACATATAAATGTAAGAAGGGGAGAGAAAGTAAACTTGTCCCCAGTCTCAATGTATCCAATCTTTCTGATTCCCAAAGTGGTCCACATAGCATCAGTAAATCATATAAATGTGGATTTCCTTCCAGATGTACACTGATTTTTCATATCTATATATGCATCCAATGTTCATACATTCATTATCAATTTTCTTATTTGTTCACTCATTAGCTCATTTTTCTAAAACCATATCCTATCTTTGGCAAGATGGCAAAGGAAGCCATGTCAGAGAGACAGTCTTTTATCTTAGAGCCACAAATATTGCGAACACCACATTCTAGCCCTGAGAGTGAACTGTTTTTAATAGTTCAACTCTTGGTCCTTTTTGATACATGCAATATACAGAAGATACAAAGGAACTACTAAGATCTCCAAAGGGTCCCCACAGTTCACTTAACAGACATCACAAGCGCAGTCTGAGCGACTGGACGAGAGACGATTACTCGAAACCTAGGGTCCGTTAGCTGGCTTTCATTTCAAAGATGCCCTTTGTCCTCTCATTATTTTTCTCCTGGGAGAGAGCAACATAAAGGCTAAAAACAAGGAGATAAATGGACATTAATTTTTCTCACTTTCTATTTTTTCCCCCACTTCCTGGGTAGCAGTACAGATTAAGCCCTGAACCCTGACAAAACATGAAAGGCCAGGGGTCAGTGCCACTCAGGAGAGGCAGCTTTGATGGCTGATGTTCCTGACGCTTGGAATTGGATGGGAACAGGTGAGGTGGTCTTAGCTAGGGAAGGTCTAGGTGAAGGATTTTCAAACAAGTAAGATTTGTTTTGAATAGTCTTTTAGGTGGATGGAGGGAGATCCATTCACGGACCTATATATACTTTAAATAGAATTGGACCCAAGAGCTAAATGTTCAAGATGGTAAATTCGGTCAGTGCACAGTGGAGATTAGTGGACACAGCATGGGTTCTGGAGCCAGAAGATCTAGATTTGTGTGCTGGCTCTACATTTCCTGGTTAAGCATCCTTGGTCAAATGATTACTTCTCTAAAGTTCAGTTTCCTCATCAGTAACACTTAAAAAAAACCAGCAATGATGCCAACTGTAGAGGGTGGTTGTAAAGATTGAAGTGAGGGGATTAGTGTGAGAAGCTCCTTTATTAACTAAATAACAATATTCAACAGAAATCTGTGTGTACCTCTTAGATAAAGGTATATAACATCTCCAACTCAAGGAGCTCACAGATATCAGATGCTGATATTAACAACAGCATCAAAAAGAAGAAGCCTTAACTGGTCTCTTGGAGTTCTCATGGTAGCTTGTATTAACACGGTTCTTTTCCTGACCAGAGAGTAAGACACACAAACACCTAAAGGGGGCAAAGGGGAGACACTGAGCCTGGCCTTCTCTCTGCAGACCCATGGGGAAAACACATTCCAAAGACCCAGAACAGGAAACGCTTCCCTCTGGCAGTTCTGTGAACTTGGAGTCCCACACAAGGAAACCAGCAGAGGTTTCCCTGTAACTCAAGTCGGTCCAGTTTCATGCAGAGACTGCGGAGTAAATCGTCTAAATGCTATGATTGGCAGAGCATCATAAAGTCCTCCAGGCTCCGTACACCCCCCCCCCCTTGGCTGACCTGCCTCCAGTACCTGCCCTCCACCACAGGACATTCACCCTAAGTTCTAGTCTCTAGAGATGCATCTAGGGCTCAAGGTACCGTGAGACTTCTGGCTTTAGAAAGTAGCCCATATGATGGGCATCTATGTTCTGCTCCAGCAGCAAGACTTTGGGCAAGTTATATACATCTCTGAAGTTTCCTCATTGGTAAATGGGATATTTATATTAATCTTTCCATCCAGGATGATGATATACTGATTCGGTATCTTGCTTTACATGGACACATAACTAGTTGTCTGGCGTGCAAAAGAGGAAAGAATCTTTATGTTTGAACTTTTCGATGACGTTAAGGTGAGGACAGGGACTTCATTCCTTAGAGGGTTGGGGGTGGGAAACTCATCTAACAAATTAGATTAGCTAGAGGTCTGGACTGCAGTTTCTTGTAATATAGCTGCCGCTGTATATAATAAATAATTATCATCTTGTCCAATTATCTTTTCACTCTGAAATAGACTCTTGTCTCTATATTTATTTTCATCCCTTGCATTTCTACAGATGTCTAAAACAGAATCTGTCGTTTAGTCCTCATAGACCCAGAAACCTAGAAAATCATTGCCCTTGATACCACGGTTTGCTACCCAGTTCATTTTCTATTATTTCTTCTACTGTATTCAGCCCCATGATGAAAAACAGAGCCCCATCTTTCTAACTTGCTTAAAGGAATACATGTACTGAGTTACCCAAGACAAATTCTCTGCTTAAGAGAGGACTGCATTTGAAGAGTTTTTGAACTGGCAGAAACCTATTCAATTCACTAAGGATCTTAGTTATTCTAAAATTAGTTACTATGTATTTAAAATATTTGGTTTTTTTAATCAAATAGATGGTTTGCAAATAGTTTCTCTCATTCCTTAGATTGCTTTTTAATTTTGTTGACTATTTCTTTTCCTGTGAAGAAGCTTTTTAGTCTGATGTAGTCTCACTTGCTGACTTTTTTCTTTTGTTGCTTGTGCTTTTGCTGTCAGAGTCAAAAAATCTTTGCCAAGACCAGTGTCAAAGGGACTTCTTCCTTATGTTTTCTTCTAGGTTTTTATGCTATTAGGTCTTCTGTTGAAGCCTTTAATCCTTTTCAAGTTAATTTTTGAGTGGTATAAGATAGGGGTCCAATTTCATTTTTATGCATGGGTTTGTCCATTTTCCCAACACCATTTATTGAAAAGACTGTCCTTTACCCATTGACTATATTTGGCTCCCTTGTCAAATATCAGTTGATCATTTATATGAGGGTTTATTTCTGGGCTCTCTGTTCTGTTCTACTGGTATATGTGGCTATTTTTGTGCCAATACCATACTGTTTTACTTACTATAGCTTTGGAAAAATGGAGAGATGTTAATTAAGGGTACAAACTTGTGATCAGCAGATAAATAAGTTCTAGATGTCAAATGCACAGCATAATGATTACAGTCAACAGTACTGTACTATAAACTTCATAGTTGCTAAGAGACTAGATCTTAACCGTTCCCACCAGAAAAAATAAAAGATAATTACATGACATAATAGAGGTGTTAGCTAATGCCACCATGATAATACTATTGTAATATATAAATGTATCAAATCAACACATTGTACATCTTAACTTACACAAAGTTGTATGCCAATTATATCTCATTAAAAAATAGAAATAAAATATTTGCTTTTTAAAAGCAGCATTCAGGGGCTTCCCTGGTGGCGCAGTGGTTGAGAGTCCGCCTGCTGATGCAGGGGACACGGGTTCGTGCCCCGGTCCGGGAAGATCCCACGTGCCGCGGAGTAGCTGGGCCCGTGAGCCATGGCCGCTGAGCCTGCGCGTCCGGAGCCTGTGCTCCGCAACAGGAGAGGCCACAACAGTGACAGGCCCACGTACGGAAAAAAAAAAAAAAGAAAGCAGCATTCAGCGCAATGCACTTGCCTGAGTGTAAATGATGCCATAACCCAGATCCATACAAGCCATCATGCCACCTTTAAGCATAAAGGAGTTACAGGCGATAGGCCGTCAAGTAGCATGTGTTATAAAGGTCCAAGGCTTCATTTCAAAGATATGACAATGGGTTGTTATGAAGACTAGTAAAGCATTTCCCGTGTTGCTTTGTGAATTAGCTTTCAAGTCTATCTCTTTACAAAGCTGAGATCTCCCAGGATGTGAACTGTATCACTCATTCTACGTATACTGTATGACAGCCCCCAGGGAACATACACACGAGGATAGTGCACTACCTAACTTCTTCAAAAGTTTACCATCATTTGGGGGAAAACGTGGTATGCATGAGAATGACAGATGTCTCATGCTGTTGTAAGTACTCTTGAGATTGCAGGTAAGGGGGGATGCCCAGAGTTCTGTGGGTGGCAGGGTTGGGGCTGGCGATACACTATACCCTGTTTTCCTTGAGAATGGACAGGGCAACAGAGGTCTCTCATCCTTAGACCATCAGCACCTCGGCTAGCACTGAGCGCCATGTAAGACTTCAGGAGATCTTCATCAAGAGGAGGATATTCACCAGCGTGTATTATGTAAGGGTTCACATGTGAAAGAACTTCCAAGTGATACGATCAAAATACACGCAGTCAACAACATCATCAAGAGAAAAGCAAAAGAGGTTTCACAAAGAGTCAGCAGAGTAGTAATGGCAGGATATTCCAGAATATTCTATTTCCTTACCCCTGCTGTGAGAGCTTTCCCGGTTGTCTCCCCAGGAAAGCCCTCTAGGAACCTTCGTCCTGGAGCTCTAGGTGATCTGCCTGGTCCCTCTCAGTCTCATTTCAGAAACTGTAAATCGTTTACATACAGAGACACCATTTAACTCTCTTATTTTGGCTCTCTTTCTATCTGGTCGGTATTATCATTGTGATGATCGTTATTATTATTAATAATAGTCATTACAGATGCTATAAGCTGTTCCATCTGTTATCATGGAGATCACCACTCAGAAGAAAGAACAAACAGGAGGAGAGTGGAAAAAGAGAGGGAGAGAGACAAGAGATAACCTGATTAATAAAACCTCATTCTATACACATACCTGTCACTTTGCAGAGGCAGAAAAGAAACCTTCAATTTTTCTCTCACAATGCTTGGAAGAGAGGGAAGTCTACAGATTGTCAATATCCAGTTTAACTGAACTTAAATCACTGCGGGGAGCTGCTTACAGCCCTTTGAAAAGTGTGCCAATTCACTTATACTCCTATTGTAATAAAGCAAATCTACAGAAAGGTCCCTGGGGTCACTTCTTATATAGTTATCTATGTTGACAAAGTGAATTTTCTATGCCAAGGGTAAAGACAGTTTAAATAATCCTCACAGCACTGTCTCTACCACTCATTTACCATCCATGCCACCTCTTGTCGTTTTGCATTCAGAGTTATTTAACTTTGCATATGTTTGTTCCTCATCTCCCCATTTAAACCTTCGGCCATGGCCGCTGAGTAAATATCGGCTTAGAAAGGGCTTCTATAGCCAGTAGAGGCAGATGCAATGGAGGCAAGCAAGGGCCTTGGGAACAACGGATCTGGCCGGCAGCTCTGCCACTGACCACATTCCTGACCCCGGCAGAGACAGGGAACCTCCCGCAGCCTCAGTCTCCGCTTCTGTAAACTGGAGATACTCCACTGAGCAGTGATGCTGTGAGTGCTTAATCAAAGGCACAGCGCTGCGCTGAACGCAGAGGCTGGCTCATCAGGGTACCCGACTAGAAATCAGAGTGGAACTGCCGCAAGCCCTTTAGAGGAAGTGATTCTGGAGGAGCGGACGCATCCCTTCATTGCGGGGAAACAGCTCTGGGAAACCCTGCTGAGGGGATCCGTGCCACCTTCTCCTCAACCTTTAAAGGGAACGAAGACAAGAGGTGGAAAACAGTTTTCCACTTCTTTAAAAGCCTTCAGAATTCCCACAGGAGCTGTTTCCCCTCCCTTGTGGATCAGCCCAGCTGCCCAGGCGAGCATCCTCCTTGCCTGCTAAAACCACTTGCAGACGCGGCTGCTTTTAGTGTCTGGGCTTCTGCGGCGGTTCGGGGGAGGTAGCATTACCGGTTTAAGACTCCTGGTAGGGCCACCGTGCACGTTGCATTAGCTGGAAGCAGGAACCGCAGCGCCCGGGGCGCCGGAGGGGTACTGGGGAGCGGGGAGCCCCTTTCAGCCCCTGCCGCTTCTCCATCAGCCCGCCTGGACCACACACCTGATGATGACTTCCAGACAACATACTTGACCGTGACTTATTCTACTACTTCGCTCAAGCCTTTACTTTTTTATGTACCTTTCTGGGGGGTTTTCTTTTCCCTTGCTTTACAATTAGTGGCACGATCAAAGAGACCTGGGAAATCTGTTTTATGATCTTGGGGCGGGGGTGATGTGTGGTCTCGAATAGATTTCATGTGCATTGCATGGTACTTTGTTTCTGATCCGCTGGTTTATTCAAGGAAAACTTAAGGGAAAGTCTAGTGTGTGCAGAGCACGGATGTTAGGGACTGAGTAGGTGGTGCGATGAGGGGTACCAGGCTGAATGCCACCCCGGAACCTTGAGCGTAACGTGTTCACAGCTGGTTCTGGGAAAGAAGCTCCATGGAAGCTGAAAGCTTGCAGCAGCAAATGTGTGGCCAAAGAGAGCCTGTGCCCGCCTCCCAGGCAGGGGAAGGGCGGGGTGGGGGTCGGGGGGTGCAAGGGGGCTTCACCTCCAAGTCACCTGATGGGAAGAGACATTTTTAGAGGCTTTTAGGAGCATCTTTGTAGCAGGCACTGTTTTGGTGCATTCTGAGGAAAACTCTAGGCACTGACACAGACCTGAACTCAATGCCTCCATCTGTCAGTTACTAGCACAGTGATGCTGGAATTCTCTCCAACCTCCCTGAACTTCTGCTTTCTCAAAATGCAAATGAGAAATAATCTCTACCTCACACTTTATCATGAGGATTAGATGAGATTGACTCTTAAGACAATATATATAATATAACCCAGTACCTGGACCACAAGTACACAGTAAATAGTAGTCCCCATCCTTCCTTTAGTAAGAGCTAAGATAGCCAAGACGGAACTCACAGAGTAGTGAGCTGACTGCAAAGTGCTTGCCTTGGTCCTAAGAAGGGTCACCCAGCACTTATGTCACCTCTCACCAGGTCACAAAAGAAGACAAGCCTTCTGATATGGAAGAGTCCCCTTACTCTGCTTCCACGGATCTTAGATTCTGGTTCTGGAGGTGACTGACAAAAAGAAAGCTCAAAGAGGAACATGGAAGTATCAGCTGACGTCCCTGCTCTGGACTTCATCACACTATTAATTTTATTGTCAGAGTGCCAACATCATCTCCAGTGGGAAGCCTTTTCTAACTCCACCAGCATCCTGTGTTTGGCTCACTCAAGCGCTGTTACTCCAAGTTGTTTACTCAGACCCCCTGCTAAACTGTAAGCTATACAAGGGAAGAGAATGTCTCCTTAAGTCTTTGTATGCCGAGCACCTGGCCCACAGTAGGTATTCACTTACCACTGAACTAAACCTTCAACAGACTACCAAGATTTTTACCGGCTTCAGTGACAGCTCTCAAAATCAACAGGAAAGTGAAACATGATAGGAAATGATGTTTCAATGCATACTTGAAATTTTGCTGTGCAGCCCAGAATATCTATTACAAGTAGCAGAATTTTGGAAAAAAAGGTAAATTATCTATCAATAGATGTCTGATTGGACACAGTATAGTTAACTGACACAGTGAAATACTATGTAGTCATAATAAAGACCACATAAGATTTCTCTAAACGGATCTGGAATGATTTCCAGGATAGATGGAATGATTTCCAGGAATTAAGGTACAAAAGACTATGCTACATGTTGTGCAAGAACAAAGGAGAAAAGGGGATACACAGAGGAAGGATAAACTATATGATTATCAAGAGGAGATGGGTAAGAACAGAGTGAAGGCACTATGAGTGAGAACAAGACATCCCCGGTCAACCATTGTAAATATATTTGACTTCTGTAACATTAAAATGTTTTATATATTTAAAACATAAAATTAAATCAAAAGGATGAAAAAAGGCAAACCCTAAAACTGAATATTAAAGATACAAAAAAACCCTGTTTATATATTAAATAGATAAAATAACCACAAGGGAGAAAAAAAATAATTCAAGTAACTTTTTTAATACTCTATTCTGTCTAGCTATACATCCTGAGGATATAGTCTAAGAACAAAATTTAAAATTCAGGTAAATCTTAAACTTTACCTTGTTATTAGTAGTGCTATTGCTGATGTGATTCTGAAACTATTGGTGTATATTACAGGATAGAATAAATTAGAAAATATATTGATGCTGGGATAATTTCTCAGTGTGAGAGAAGAGAAATATATATGGAAGACAGAATGATGAGAAAAGATCTAAGGGTGCTGGATTTGCACTAAAGATAAATGTATCAACTCATAACTTAAACATACACACACATTTTCTAGCTCTGTCCACAAAAAAGGCTGAGAAGCAATAAACAAACCTAACACCTAGATCTTAACATTCAAATACCATTTGCTACAAAAAGGAACTAGGCTTCTTTGGGAAAATAGCTGAGTCTGGGTCTAGGCAGGGAAAGTTCAAGGTAACTTCTTAGAGCATCTTGTGCTAGAAAGCATGGAAGTGCTCCAAGATTAATGGGGTCATGCAAAAAAGACACAGGAACAGAATTAAAGGGACCATTACTAGCTAATTTGTGGACAATTTGAACATCTAATAAATGTAATAGTAACAATGTTTTAAAGTGAAATAATTCATGAGCCTCTACTGATACAAGGGTAAATGGAGGCAAGGTGGGAAATAAAAACCTCTGTAGACAAAAACAGCTATAAATGCAGAAGGGATAATACAATTAGAAAAACGACATTTTACAAACTCCAGTGTCATGACTTACACAGGTCAGGACCATTAATACATGGGGAGGAAACGATGGAGAACAGGATACTCACATAATGTCTGACTAGAACTCCACAGATAACTGACTGTAAATCACCTTCACAATGTAGAGATCTGGTGGAGCTGCTTTAGTCAAATGATGGAACAGAGCGACCCAGTCATGGCACAAACTGACATCGTGTGCCTTCTGATGGGAGACACCCCCCATGAGGCTTTCTGCCAAAGTATTCTAACAATGAAGAAATAGCCAAGAAAAAAACAAAATGTGGAACACTTTACTACTTAAGTTTATTTTTTATTGACCTATACTTGATTGTCAATGTCGTGTCAGTTTCTGCTATACAGCAAAGTGATCATATACATACATATATATTCTTTTTCATATTCTTTTCCATTATGGTTTATCACAGGATATTGAATATAGCTCTCTGTGCTATTTGGTAGGTCCTTGTTGTTTAGCCAGTCTATATATACTAGTTTGCAGCTGCTAATCCCAAACTCCCAATCCACCCCTCCCTCACCCTGCTCTCCCTGGGAACATTTTACTTAACAACTGGCTTGTACTCTTCAAAAACTTAATGTCTGTTATGAAAAGCAAACAAAACAAGATGGGTTAGGGGGCAGGCCCTTCTAGCTAAAAGAGACTAAAGGGACAGGATGATTAAATCCCACCTATGGACACCGCTTGAGATCCACATAAAAATAGAAAAACAGACATTGCTACACAAGACACTGTAGGGACAAGATGGATTATATACCAGATAACATTCATTGAAGTGACGTTTATTTTCTTCTTATGGTTTTATTTTTGTGCTTATATAGCATAGTGTCTATTGTTGGGAGATGCAAGTGAAGGCTTCTTCACCTTTAAATTATCACTATGTCCACAACTTGCTTTCAAATAGTTCAGAAAAAGAAAAAAACATTTTATATGAGGATGAAGGAAGGACAGGAGGGGGGCGGATGAGAGTAGCACAAATGTGCGCAAATGGTGCAAAATTTTAATATTTGGAGAGTGTAGGTGAAAAGCCTATGGATGCTCATTTTACTATTCTTTCAACTTTTCTGTAGGTTTGGATTTTTCAGAATAAAATCTTTGGGGAAATAAGATAGTGCTTGACACAGTGCTTCACACGTAGAAAAGGCTCAAAACTATCCTACTCTGCCCCAGCAAACTCGTGTGCATGTGCCCTTATAAACACACACACACACACACACACACACACACACACACACACACAGAGCTATGGACCAATGGACCAAATAATTATCCAAAAGCAAAAACTATTACCAAATTCAACCATTCACACACCATGGTAGCCCATCTATATTCAAATGTTAGTATCGGTTAGTGCTGTTGAATTAGTCTACAGGGGTGCTTTCAAGGCACCAGGTGTTATATATTCCTAAAATTTATTAGTTATTATTTTCATCACTGTATCCCCAGAAACACCAAGAAAACAGTGTCAAGGTTTCTGGGAATAGAGTGATGAAAATAGTTAAGGCTAACACGTATTGGGTATATAATGCCAGGAATTTTTTTCTTATGGTTTACAACGATTAACTCATGTAAACCTCACAACAGCCTCATACATAGGTTCTGTTATGAATGACAAAGGAGGGAGCTAAGGAACAAGGAGCCCAAGTAACTCCCTAGATCACATAACTTGACAAAACTAGGAAGTGTCAGCGCTGGGATGCAAATGAAACCAAGCCCAAGCTCTTAGCACCAATGCAGGATTGGAAAGATGTTTGTGGGTTATGTGGATTCAAGGGGGAGCCTTGAGAACGGTGATGGGCAAAGGACAGTCATAGGAGAAAAGAATGAGGGCTCGGTCTAAAGAAGGAGGTGAGGAAATGACATTCCAGGATAAAATTGGATAAAAGGCATGAGAGTGGGACAGCATACTCAAAGGTGGCATGGAAAAAGCCATGTGGAACCGTCCCCACAGACAGTCTAACCAGCAAACCTCTCTTACCAGCTTCCCTTTACGAGCAGATACAAATAGAACAAACTCTTGTGCCTGGAGCAGGAAAGGCCGACTGGCGCTCCTGAGATCTGAGTTCACCTGCTGTGAATAGTTATAAAAAAAGACTCCCAGGCGGCTTCCCTGGTGGCGCAGTGGTTGAGGGTCCGCCTGCCGATGCAGGAGACACGGGTTCGTGCCCTGGTCCGGGAGGGTCCCGCATGCCGCGGAGCGGCTAGGCCCGTGAGCCATGGCCGCTGGGCCTGTGCGTCCGGAGCCTGTGCTCCGCAACGGGAGAGGCCACGGCAGTGAGAGGCCCGCATACCGCATAAAAAAAAAAAAAAAAAAAAAAAAAAGACTCCCAGACAAAGGGTCCCTCTGCTTCCCTTACTTCACAGAATGTGTAATCACAAGCTGCTAGTACATCTTGGGCTTTTAAAATTCTTTGGAAGGTCTAGACTGACTTTGAGTCACCATCTCTCCCCGGAATCCTGGGCTCAGAGCAAAAGTGAGCGAGAACAGGCAAGCTTTCTGGGCGACACATTTGACTCCCACTTGTTATTTCATTCTTCTGATCAGGAAAAGTGCTTGGGCTTCCCTGGTGGTGCAGTGGTCGAGAGTCCGCCTATCGATGCAGGGGACACGGGTTCGTGCCCCGGTCCAGGAAGATCCCACATGCCGCGGAGCGGCTGGGCCCATGAGCCGTGGCCGCTGAGCCTGCGCGTCCGGAGCCTGTGCTCCGCAACGGGAGAGGCCACAACAGTGAGAGGCCCGCGTACCGCAAAAAAAACAACAACAACAACAAAAAAAAGTGCTTGCCCAATGGTAATCTTGTATTAGAACACACAGGTGAGCCAGGAGCCCTCAAACGAGACAAAGAGCCCTTGGTTACAAGCTCACTGCATCGCCACACCCATACCGCCGCTGAGCTCATCAAGATTGATTTTTCCTCTTTTCTCTTCCCTGCCTAGCCTGGGACACCTATCTTTCCACTTCATACCTAAGCCCTATGTCTCCAGCAAAGCCTTACTTGATCACTCCTGCCTCTGTATTCCTTCAGCATTTAGATCTTCCTATGATGATGGAGCTGGGTGATCATGATTTCTATTTCCGGAGCGCTTAGAGAATGCCAGATATTGTACTGAGCATATGAGGTATGTTGTTCATTTAATTTTATTTAATCTGCACATCAACCCACTGAGGTAAGAGTGACTGATCGTCCCCATTATGCAGATGAATAAACTGAGCCTCACAGAAGTGAACATGCCCAGGATACCATGGTTGTTGAGTATCCACAGGATAATTGGATGAATTAAATATGGAATAGGATGGCCTAAATGGAAGGGATTGAAGAGCTGGAAGTTAAATATGAGGTCCTAGGGCACAAGGGTCAGTGGTTTATAGTGGCTTATACAACACAGAACACAGGGGAGTCTCAATATATACTGGTTGTTTGGACTGTGCCCTGATCCCCACACACCAAGAGGAAGGGCTCGCCAGGTATCTGCAATAAAAATGTGCCATGAAAAGTCCATCAAGAAGGCGTCAGGATAAGCCTTGTGTTCAGGTCTTAAGAAGAACAGCTCTTTTAGTCACTGACCAGTCCCCCCACCACCTTAGAAGTGGGGAGACGAATACGGAAGGAGACATTAAATGCTATACATTGTGCTAATCACCTTATATAGATACTTCCCAAGGTCCAGAATCTTCAGATGCTTGCTAAAAATGTTACTTTTGATCGCTGTCCTAAACCTACTGAATAAACATTGCTGGGAAGAGGCCTTGGAAAAGGCATTTTAAACATTCATCTCAGTTCACTTTGCAGAGAAATAAAATTTAAGAACTTTTGTTTTATATAATTCTCATCGAATGCTCAGAAAATCATGAAAGGTGGGTATGATTATCCCAATTGATAAATGAGGAAAGTGATGATCCAGGAAAGTATGATACAGACCTCCTTCCTTCAGGGTCACTTCCTTGAAGAGCTTTCCACCGTGGCACTGACCGATGGATGGAGGCAGCAAAGGCCAGAGGAAGGGTGGACACATGGGTCTTTTTTTTTTTTTTTTTTTTTTTGCCTTAGAGCATCTGTGTCACCTGGGCTAGGAACCCAGGCACGGGAATCATAAACGTAGACCCAACTTCTGGCTTCACTATTCGCTCCTTGCAAGAACTTGGACAAGCTATTTAGCCTCTCAAGATTTCAGTGCCCCTCCCTATAAAATGAAAAGAATGGTACCTTCTTCACATGATTGCTAGAAAACCTGAACGGCCTCATGGATGTAAAATGCCTAGCATGGCACCTCCAACAAATAGATGCTCAATTAAATGTTAGCTGTTTCTAGGACAAGACTCAGCTCAGAGGGAATCTCTTCAAGCACATCTTCTCTGAGCACTGTCCCCACTCCCCTCGTATCCCTTGATTTAACCACTGTGTCCTCTGTACTCTTTCTGTGCCATCTATTGGCTTCTATTCCATCTTCCACACCAGGCGGAAAATATCTGTTTACAAAGTCTGACTCCCTTTCTGAACTGTGAGCTCCTTGAGGACAAGACAAGCATCCATTCTGAAACCTTAGGGCTCATCTCCATCAGTGCTGAAAAATTTATTTGAATGGCTTATCCTGCATGGCCAGCTGAATAACTGACTGGCTGAATCAATGAATGAATAATGTAACTGAACCCATGAACAAATAATTGTGGAAATGAATAAATGAGAGAATTAAAGAATGAGTAAATAAATGAGAGTTTAATAAAGGAATTCAAGAAATAAGTTAGTAAAGGGGTGTGTGTGAATTTATGAATGAGCAAATAAGTCAATGGAAATCACATTGCAATCATTCCCCCCACCCTTGTGCTGAGACTCCTGTCCCCGCCCCCGCCGTCGTTGGAGCCAACCGGCCAGGCTAAACTGGTGTGAAAGGCATCTCTCTAAATGCCTGTGAAAACTCATGGCAATTCAAAGGTGACAGTGCTTTACTTTCAGGGTGATGCTACAGCTTTATGACTTAGTAGTTTTCTTTAATGGCACAATTTAGCAGGAGATTATGCTGTCTGCCGCCAGCCCAGAAAGACCCCTTTAAAGCTTGGGCCTTCCACACAAGCAGATCCACTCCCCAGCTTCACCTAAGACACCAGCCTTCTGGAAGCTCTATGTGGTCACCACGCGTTGGCTGACAGCACGATGTATTAAACAGGGAGACAGACATTTTAAAATAGCCTCCCTCTTCTAAGCTGGTGAATGACCATTTTTCAGCCCCAAAGAGTCCTCTGGGAAACACTTGATTTACAGAAAGCAAATCGTCCCTCTGGAATAGAAGCAACAACACAAGGATTATTCCAACTGGTTAAACTGCTAGCGAGCCACCATGCGAATGTCACCCATGAGCGAGTCTCAACCGAGAAACGATGCTTGGGCTACCGGGGACACAGCCTGTGGTCTCCTGTCCGGATCGATCTGAACCTGCTGCCCAGAGAAACGACATGTTTCCAAGGGAAGGGGGAGGAAGAGAAGGAGAAAAACCTACATTTTCTCCACCACCTGCTCTGTGTCAGTCACTCTCCAACACTGTTTAAATGTTAACTCATTTAACTTGACTAGATACCAATCATAAAAAGCTACTGTCATCACCCGTCATGTACAGAGGGACAGACTGAAATACAAAGACCAGGGGCCTTGTTTGTGGCCCTTAAATAATTATAATAAATAATAACGATCATAATTTGGAGGATGTCATAAGTACCAGACATTGTACTAAGACTTTTAATTAATGCATATGAACACATTATACAACAATGTCCTTCAAAAATTGTAAGCCATAAGTAAGGAGCTTGGAGTTTGCACAGGTAGAAGGGGAAGGGGATGCGGAGGCATGGTCAGATCTGTTTTTAAAGCATCACTCTTGCTGTTGTGTGAATCCTGAATCAGAGTGGGAAAGATCTGGGTGTTTTCTTACCACAAGGACATGAGACGATAAATTCTGTGGACTTGGGGGACCATATCTTAATCATTCCTATATCCTCAGTGCCTTGTCGGTGCCTGGCCAGAGCAGACAACCAATGCATAATGATTCAAAGAGAAGAGGGTTGCCTCCCATGCTTTAGACCCCTTTGATAAGAAGTACTGCATACCAGTCAGAGCAAAAAATTTAGATCTGATGGCTCTAATTGGAATCCTCTTCGTATAACTTACGAGCCTCATTAGCACATTTGTAAAAAGAGAATAATATTCCAGCTACTTCACAGTGAAGCATCTTGAACTAGTCCTGTGCCCAGTAGATATGTGGCACAGTTTTTACACAGTCTGTAAATCAAGTCACAATTTTTTGGCAACAGTACTTCTGCAATGATGGCTATCCAAAATATGATTATGAAAACAAACTTGAGAACTTGAGCCCAGCTTGTCCTTGTAGAAGAATTTGGCAGGGCAATGGAAGCTAATACTTCCTTTTTGGTGTGTGTGCGTGTGTGCGTGTGTGTGTGTGTTAGCAGTGGAGTGTTTGGGGGTAGAAATCAGCCAAAAGGAGATACCAAGACAAAACTTGATTACAAATGCACATGGCACCAACAATTGAATTCTACTTCTCTGTGGTGTAAAATAAAGCTGCAGACAATTAACAACGCACTAAGAAGTTCAGGGATAAAAAAATGTGCCATAAGTAAGTGGTCCCGTCCTATGTCATGGGTAACTCTTGTTTCCTGTACACTCACATACGCTTGTGCAGGCCATACATAAAGCTGTAAACTCAGTGATGTTGCTCTAACTTTGGGAAGCGAGGCCAACAACTGTTAAACCGAACTGAATGGACACATTCCTTTCTTTCTGTCAGTGACCTGGATGATAATCTACTACCTGCAATCCCACTGCACACTTACGTACAGGAATATTGGAGAGACTTTACTTGCAGCTTCTCTGCCTACTCCATTATGCATGCTTTGATGAGTTTTAATGAAACCAGAGCCTGCTGCCAAAGGAGTGAGAAACAGAGCATCCTAATAGCAAGAGTGTTAAGACATGGAAACTTGCAGGGTTGTTTGCAAATGGATTAGGAGCTCTTTGAGAAGGAAAACAAGTTTTGCTTTCAAGATTTGACTAAACCTTCCTTGCAAACTTCTTGCAATGCCTGATGATCGCTGTACAGGTCTAGATACACGAAACCAGCATTGTATCCATCAAGATGGGAAATAAATGGGTTTTTGTTAGCGGTTCTAGACAATTTTGCATCTCAATATGCAATTATACTGCACAGAGGAAGAACAGTGCGTGGCTGGGAAACATCTTTTAACATGTTGACAAGGTGTCCTGTTAACATTCAAAATGGCAAAATGTAAACAGCTGAATGAGTTGAAACGTCAAGCTCTAGGGAAAATCTTGTCAGAGTGCCCCACCCTTCTAACTCTGCTTTATTGATACGGGAAGCTTTCCCTCAGAAATGCTCACTCCGGGCTCCTAGAAATCCCTTCAGTCTCTGAAATCTCATGGCAATGCAGAAGGAATAAAGACATTATTTCTGGCAAGAGGAAATAGCTATCTTTTGCAACTCGGATGGCCTTATAGATGTTATCTATACCACTAGAAACAGCAGTGAGAGTAAAAGAGGTCATGGTTAATATTACATCAGGATATTTGGCTACTGTGTTTCCTGATCATCTATCTACATTTGGGGGCTAGGAACTTTGCAGGTATATTCTATTCCTCAGGTTAATCTCGAAAGGAAGACATTTTTATTCTCCATCTTCCTGAGAAGGAAACCAAGATCCAGAAATGTTAAATGACTTGTCCAAGGTCATATGACTAGAACGTGCCAGCACTAAACTAGGAACTCCAGTGTGACCCCAAAACATGTGTTCCTCCCACTAGTCAGTCTTACGTTTGGAGAAAAGAAAGGGTTTGTGGAGGCTGGATAGCAGTGAAAGGTCTTGGGGGCAATTAGGGGCAGCAGGACACTTTTCACTCTCGGCCTTGCAGAAGAGGTTGCAAATAGTAGGAATGACTCAAGCCCAGTTAAGAATAGACATTAAGGCAATATCCATGGTTCCAAACTGTCATTGATGTAGTGGGTCAGGGCCTTAGTCTAAGATAAATTATGGGAAGTGGAAAGAAAAGACAGAGAAAGGCAGAAATTAATCTTCAGTTTGGCTGTGATTTCTCAGCAGTCCATTTACACTGGACTCATTAGAGTGTGTGTAAAAGTAGATCCAGGAACTCCTGACACTCTGTCTCTCATTCTCCATCCAGGACCTCACAGTCCCATGGAACACAGAAGTAAACATCAGTGGTTATAATGCAGTGTGATCAGTGTCATGGTAGAAATATTCAGAAAATGAGAGGAGAGCACACCCAACCTGTAGGTACCAAGTGCATGAGTCAAGGTTCTCCAGAGAAACAGAACCAACAGGATATAAAAACCATATATATATATTTTTCCAGTGCATAACTGGCTCACAAGACTGTAGAGGCTTGCTGAGTCCAAAATCTGCAGGGTAGACCAGGAGGCTGGACACCTAGCAAACAGCTGCAGTTCAATCCCAAAGACAGAAGACAGTCTGCTGGCTGACTTTCTTCTTGCTCGGGGGAGGTCAGTTTTTGTTCTGTTAAGACCTTCAACTGATTGGATGAGGCCCGCCTACATGTTGGAGGGTATTCTTCTGCTTTATTCAAGGTCCACTGATTTAAGTATTCATCTCATCTAAAAGACCCCTCCACAGAAGCATTCATGATAATGTCTGACCAAATATCTGGACATCATGACTCAGCCAAGTTGATGATATACTCGCCACATTCTCGTGTGCCATCAACACACACTTCCTGTACAGGCACCTCAGATGTTCGCTAACTCCAGCTACTTCCTGTGCCCTGCTCTCTCTCCACTTCTGTCTTTCCCTTTGCGTTGATCTCAGTGCCCAGCACTTCCTCCCTTCCAGGTGGCATCTAACCTATCCTGTGAGTCCACCTTACATCCATTTTCATCCAGCAATACAATTCTGAGTCCTACTAGATTCCTTGTTGTCTCAGATGCACCCCTCCCTACTTGCCCAACTAGACCAGCAATAGCCAAGGATGATCACAAACTTTACATCATTGGCTGAAACTGTCCACATTCAGGCTAAGGGGACTTCTACCACCAGGTAGTGGCATGGGCCCCAGATGTCCCTTTGAACAAAACATTACATTCTGTATATGTCACAGTTTCCCTTAGTTGTCCACTTGCCCCTTAATTATTCCTCACTTGACTGGCTTATCAACTCTTAGAGTAAGCTAGCTGCCGAAGTCTCTCCTTCATGTATGCTTTTTGCACCCATCTTAACCTTGCTTTGACTGAACCTGCAAAGGGAGGTCCTTTCTGCTTCAGGTGGGAATCTAATGGACAAATCCATGCTTCATATATTTGCATGGTTTGTGGATTTCACTCACCACGCCCACCTCACCACCATCCTTGATCCTTGATGAATTCAAATCATTTTTCCCCCCAGGCTTCTTTGGATGGTTCTTTATAAACAATATAGTTTCCATTTGCCCCACTAGATGTACTTTCCATCCTTCTGCAGCCTTCTCTGTGCCCAGGAAGGCTGGCTAAAGGCATTTCACCAATGAGTGCTCTTGCCTTCTGAATTCTCGCGGAATTTGCTCGACGGAAACCTAGGAAGGAGACTGGAAGGGGTGAGGAGAGACTGAGGTTACTCCCCAAGCTCCTTGATGGCTGTTCCCAAACACGTCACAGCTGTCTCAAGGCACAGATTCTTCACATCCTGCCCTCCTTCTTGCTCTGGTGAAATATCCTCCCCTCCCTTCCATGGGCCTGATGGTGGGAACATCTCCTTTGTTACTAGCTCCATAGTACAGTATATTCCCATAATTTCTTCTTGTACCTTCATCCCTTTGTAAACAGTCCCTAATGTAAGCCAGATCCAGTCCTCCAGAGAGGGGAACAGTGTTAAAGACCGTGTATAACCTGAGGATGGTGGCTTGTTGTTGGTACTCAGAAAGTTGCTCATCTTTCCTTCAGGGTCAGCTAAATAGTCTGGCATGCTCGAGAATGATCTGATAAAAACTCGAGTTTGGGATTAACGTATACACACTACTATATACAAAATAGATAACCCACGAGGTCCTACTGTATAGCACAGGGAACTCTACTCATTGTGTAATAACGTGTATGGGAAAAGAATCTGAAAAAGAATGGATATATGTATATTTATCACTTTGTTGTACACCTGAAATTAACACAACATTGTAAATCAATTGCACTCCAATATAAAGTAAAAATTAAATTAAATTGAAAAAAAAATTCTTCCTTTCCCTGGAATTAAGATAGCCGATTTCCTTGCTGGGAAACTATAGTTCAGATTATGGATCGTCAGAAACTTCTGCTTGTCCCTAATCAAGTCACTGTGATCTTTTTATTTTCTAGTCATTCAGGTGCATGCATTTTTCAGTGTTCTAAACTAGCAACTCATCCTGGTGAGTTGGGTGGTCCCCACAAACGTGCAGGATCAAGGGACCCCCGAACCTTGTTCCTGACATTCATTTGCTCTTCCTGGAAATGCCTTCCTTTGCGTCTTCTTCTGGCCAGTTCCTACCCTCCATCCAGCTCTTAGAGACGTTTCCTGGCTGCCTGACAGCTCTTCCACGAGTGGCTGGGTTAGGTGTCCCTCTTGCGGGCTCTCAACACACACTACTCATGTGCTATCCTTGTCAAGACATTTTAATTGTTGCTGTGTCTTTTCCATGATTAGCCTGTGGAGGAGACTGAAATAATACTCTTATGTGTTGAATCGTGTCCCCCAAAATGATCGCTTAAAGACCTAACACTCTGTACCTGTGAATGTGCAAGGCCTTAATGGGAAATAGATTCTTCACACATGTAATCAAATTAAGATAATGTCATACTCCATTAGGTTGGACCCTAAGCCGACATGACTGGTGTCCTTATAAGCAGAGAGGAAACAGACACACAGAAAAGTGAGGGGAAAATGTCACTATGATGTAATCACACAGAAGCAGGGAGACAGTCCCAGGGATGCAGAGATTGAGGGGCTGCTTCTACGAGCCCAGGAGCACCCACGGGTCAAGCAAACTGCCAGATGCTGGGGAGAGGCCAGGAAGGAGACTCCCCTACAGGTGTCAGAGGGGTTGTGGCCCTGCTGGCACCTTGATTTTGGTCTTCTACCCTCGAGAACTGTAAGACAATATACTCCTGGGGTTTTGGAAGCCACTCAATTTGTGGAATGTTGCTAGACCAGCCCAAAGAGACTAAGACAGACACGATTGTGTATCCTTTGCAGTTTGTGCAGTGCCTGAAATGTGCAAATTTACACTGAGCCGAAATGAACTGTACATCATTTAGAGATATGTTAAAAGTAGGCCAAGTGTGTATTCCTTTCTTATCCTTCTCTCCTACCCCCTAGTGTCAGAATGCAGCCTGGGTTATGGCACCCTGTCGAAATCTGTAGAAGCCTAGATTCAGTCCACTTTACCGATAAGCCTAATCACCCCCTAAGTTACTCCTATAATTTGTCCTACTGTCCCCATGCGGAGATCACACTGCCTTACACCAAAGAGGGCAGTTGCTCCTTGAGCACTCGTGGACCTCATCTCCCCAGGATCACCCCGTGGTAGGTAAGATGCACAGACTTAAATCTCCCGGGAGGGGCAAGGTGCCACCTCACCTATAGAAATGGGGAGCTACCCCCAGGGTACACTGTAAAGAGAGATGCGAGGCAGCTGGGACCCAGAGTTACAGTTTTCCACAACTAAAACCCGCCCTTTACCCTCATGACATCCATTTGCAAGTATCTGCAGACTTAGGGGAAACTTCTCCTTTCCTTTGGAACCTCAAATGATCTCTCAGGTAGTTCTAAATGAGGGATGCCTGAGGGACTACTTAGCTCCGGATCCTTATTTTCGAGATGCACAGCCAGTCTGGGCACACCCAGCCGACAGGCACAAAGAGCAGAAAGAGAGAGAGCCCAGGTTCCCTGTGTCCCAGCTTGGTTCACACTCTCTGTGTTATGCCCCAGGAAGACCTCTGAAAAGTACAGAGACCAGTAGCTTTGTGCTCTTAGAAACTGGAGTTCAACACCCAGCAAGTCTCCTCTGGCCATTTCCTCCCTCCTTCCTCCTCTCCCTCCCCCTTCCTCTGGACCACTTTGTCACACTTTTCCTAGTGTCGTAAGTCACTCACATTTAAGAACAGTTAATATTGACAAATAAAAAGTTACGTATTTCATTATCGTTATACTTAGGCATTAAAAATGTTTGTCAGTTAAATATGGATATAATTCGCTTACACAGACGTTTGCTTTTACTGGTATTTTAGGAAAACAAAAACAAAACCAAACACCTATATATTCTGCAATTGCATGTGACCAGAAAAGCATATTTCAAAGAAATCCCCAATCGTGCACAACACACCCGATCAATTTTGGGACATAACTCAGAGGTCCTGATGCCTTGAGCATCATGTCAGCAAAATGGCAATATGTAAACATTCATCTTTAGCCATTCCTGGACAAAATATCAAACATAAATCCCGAGAGAAGTCAGCAAAATGGCAATATGTAAACATTCATTTTTAGCCATTCCTGGACAAAATATCAAACATAAATCCCGAGAGAAGTCTTTCCAAAGAGAGGCAGAGCATTTCATGTAAATGAGGCCTATGAATCAGTGTCATTGTACTTACATTATTTTGGAGAGTTAAATCTGTCAAGCTATATTTAATGTATGTATTTTAATTTCAAACTATATATTTTAATGAAAATAGGATGTCTATGCTTGTCTCTTAAATGCATGGTGTAAAAATATACATTTAAAAACATATACATTCATAGAAAAACACACATATGCATTCACAGCAAAAAGTCCCAAGGAAATTCTAACAATAAAATATCAATAGCAATCCCTGGATTGCGGTTTGTAGGTGACTTTAACATTTCGTCACACTTTTCTTCTTTTCCTTAAAGTTTCCATAATTAACGAATTTTTTTTTTTTTTTTTTTTTTTTTTTTTTTTTTTTTTTCGGTACGCGGGCCTCTCACTCTCCCGTTGCGGAGCACAGCCTCCGAACGCGCAGGCTCAGCGGCCATGGCTCACGGGCCCAGCCGCTCCGCGGCATGTGGGATCTTCCCGGACCGGGGCACGAACCTGTGTCCCCTGCATCGGCAGGCGGACTCTCAACCACTGCGCCACCAGGGAAGCCCCAACAATGATTATTTTTATAACAAAAATAAAAGCACGGCTTCAAGCAAAACATAAGCAATACAAAGTATCCAATTAATGTTTTAGTGATATAGATTATTGCTGCACCAGAAGGTCTTGTTTGCTTCCTGAGTCTTGACTATTAGTCCCAAGATTTATTATCTCGAGCAAGTCATGAAATTCTCATGTGCTCTTTCCTTCTATGTAAGATAGAGTTAAAAATATCCACCTCATATTTTTGTTGCCAAGAATTAAAAGAGATGATATTTGTAAACTCTCGGTTCAGTTCCCAAAGATGGTAGGAGCTGAGTCATTGATGCCATTACCACAAATCCTATTATTATTTGTCACACCCATCACTCAGCAGGCACTGATCTCCTTGGCCTTCTTCTGCAAGCAAAACACTTCCTCCTTTTTTTTTGTAAATCGTGGACTGGGGACAAATTGCATCAGAATCATCTGGAAAGCTCAACAGAAGTGCATTTACTGAATTTAGAATTTCTGGACCTGCAAAGTCTATTTTTAGCATGATTCCACAGAGATCCGTATGTTAATTAATTTTGAAAATAACCAAGATCCACTGATAAGCCTACTTCTTGACCAGGTCGTTGAACATTATAGGCTGGCACAACCGTGAAAAGAAAACAGTAACGCAATTTCTAATTATGTTATAGGGCTATTGAGAAGCAGTTAGCGTACATTTTGAAGAGATGAAGTATGATAGAAATGAAATGAAATGGCATCCAATTCCATGTAACTAGCATTTTCTGCAGAAAACCTGTGGCCTTTTGTATTCAGATGGGCAAATTACTGCTAAATGTCCTCAATCACCATTTTGGCAATGGCTTGCTTGCATTTCTACCTGTGATACTGCACGCTATTTTCCCTGATTTTACTGCCTCGTGAATGACAATGACTATGCCTTATTTCTCTGCATATCCTGTGTGGCCAGGACAGTGTCCGGCTATAGACAGACCTCCACAGATGTGGTCGCCCTGTTGCAGCGAAGCCTGGGGCCTGAGGACTCAAAGAGCCTTATCAGGTTCCTACTTTTCTTCTTCATTACATGATTCTGCTGATGTCTCCGAAGGCCAGTGCTCAAAACAAACAAACAAACAAAAAATGTGTATGTGCCTAATGACATTCTAAACAGAGGGAGTGCTTGCACTGCTATATTTTAAAATAAATATTACATCAGGCTTGGGGTGTGGAATTATTTTTTTAAGAATAAATTAGTGATCACATGATGCTTCTAAATCCATGTAATAATTGGCTCTTAATACGTCCGTAGGCACTTTAGAAAAAAGTGGCAAGAAATTATGAGATTGCCAAGGAAAACAGAAATAGCTCAGTGTTTTGGTTAGGCATCTGCGGGATAACTATCCTGGCTAGTTACAGCAATACAGATGATTTTGTTTCATCCTCACAACTCTAAGAGGCAGGAACTACCATTTCCATTTCTTTGATGCAGAACTGAAGCTCACAGTGACCCTCGGAGTCACACGGTCCTCAGAGCCACACGTGAATCAAGCTTTCCCACTTCCTCAATCAGGGCTTTCTATTGATTTTGACTTTTGTTTTTTTGTCTGTTGGGTTATTTTCCTTCTCTTTCTGTTTTTGAATTTTAAGAGAGACATGACCTTGTTCAGCTCTGCAGAAAATGCTTGATATTTAATTCTCGGTTCAGTGGAACCTTGTCAAGACCATTAACAGGTTTTCTTCTCTCATGAAAATAACCTAGCTGCTAAATCCTATTATTTACCTAAACACCATTTTCCCCCAAAGCTGGTCCTTTAAATTTTTATTTATACAAGTGTCCCCTTCCAGTGGATTTCCCTTTGCATCACGTAGTGACATGAAGTGTGAGTGGGAATCCTGCACCCTTACCTGTGATGTTGCAGTACACTTGGAAAGGTCCCAGGGTCCCACTGCCATCTGAGTCGATGTAGAAGAAACCAGCTGTGTTGCCTTGGTGCCTGTACACCTCGCAGGATTGCTCGTAGAGGGCTGGAAAGACACAAAGGCAACAGAGAATAAACTTGGCTTGGCTCTCATATCCCTTTGGAGGATCAGTAACTCTTACTTATTATATTTACTTTCAATTGTGATTTCTTTCCTTTCTCCTATAACCTCAACTTTCTCCCCAAGCCTTAACAAACTAGTGCCCCAACGTTTGATGGGCTTGCCTCCTCCATTCATCCTAACGTTCATTCTTCTAAACAATTCTGAGGTTACATCCTCCAAAATGTCTCCCCTTCCCTCTTAAACTGCCCTTCCCTATGCTGATGTGTTTGTCCTTCCCCTACGCTTGCACAGCTGTGAAGCTAGGGCATCATACACTGTTCTGTCTCCTGCAATAGTTACAGAATCTTTAAGAGTGGTGGCAGTGTGTAGTTTGAGGCTGTGTTCCAGAATCTAGCAGAATGCCACACTCACAGTAGGAGATCAAAAGTTAAAAATGTACAAATAATAAATGCTGGAGAGGGAGTGGAGAAAAAGAAACCCTCTTATTAGACTGTTGGTGGGAATGTAAATTGGTGCAGTCACTAAGGTGAAGAGTACGGAGGTGCCTTAAAAAACTAAAAATAGAGCTACCATATGATCCATCAATCCCACTCCTGGGCATATATATGGAGAAAACTCTAATTCAAAAAGATACATGCACCCCAATGTTCATTGCAATGCTGTTCACAATAGCCAGGTCATGGAAGCCACCTAAACGTCCATCAACAGAGGAATGGATAAAGAAGATGTGGTACATATATACAGTGGAATACTACTCAGCCATTAAAAGGAATGAAATAATGCCATTTGCAGCACCATGGATGGACCTAGAGATTATCATATTAGGTGAAGTAAGCCAGATAGAGAAAGACAAATATCATATAATATCACTTATATGTGGAACCGAAAAAAAAATGCACAAATGAACAGACTCACAGACAGAGAAAACAAATTTATGGTTACCAAAGGGGGAGGGGGAGGGATGAATTAGGAGTTTGAGATTAACATGTGCACACTCCTAAATATAAAATAGATAAACAACAAGGACCTACTGTAGAGCACAGGGAACTATTCTCAATATTTTGTAATAATCTATAAGGGAAAAAATCCGAAAAATAATATATACACATATATATGTGTATCTGAATCCCTTTTTGGTACACTTGAAACTAACACAACATTGTACATTACCTATACCTCAATAAGAAAATGTTTGATTAGTGAATGTAAAACTATACAGCCATGACTTTTCATTTAGAAAGTAAAATGACACGGTCTTATTTCTATATACCCAGAGCTCAGCACGATAACTATCATACAGTAGGTGCGCAGTCAGGTTTAGTCCAGTTTGACTTAACAAGCATTTACTGAGTTCCTCATATGTGTCAACAGTGCGGTGGCCACCGAACAACAGACCAAGGATGTGGCAATGAGTCTGTGCCTTAGAAAGCTCACAGCCTGGTTATAGCCACAAAGATCTTTATGTGCTCAGAGAGAGGCACACACAGCTGTCCTGAGATGGGATACTTTGAACAGTCTGAAGGTAAAAGAAATTTATAAATCTCATTACACACGCATGAATGAATTTGGTAGGGTGGAAAGGAGGATCTGCTGCTTCACACATGAGAAAGTAGAATGTAGTCTGATGCTTGAGACAAAATAATGTAGCTCAGAGCAGCAGGTTTGCATCCAATATTATGTCATCCTCCTGTGTTGAAAACACTTCAGTGGCTCCTAACAGTTTTAAAGATAGAGCACTAACTCCTCACCTTAACTACCATGCCCCTGTGACTAATGTCCCAGCCCAGGAATACGAAGCTGTAGTTTGACATGATCAAGTGTGAAGGGTGCTTCAAATAATTCATTACAAATAAAGTTCTAAAGCTGGAGAAGCTTTGACTTTGTATAAATTAGAGTGAATTCAAGGTGGTCCTTGTACTAATGTAATTCTCCCTTGCAGTCACACACCACTTCTGAAGCGGTGGGTCCATGGGAGGGTCAGTTTGCACCCTGCATATTGAGCATAACATATAGCTTATTTGTACTGGCCTAAACCTGGTAACACACCAAGGTGTGTGTCACTCATCTGATAACACAGCTGGCAACCTATAAGATAACTCATCAGCACCTCTTGGAATTCGCGCCCTCCCCTTGAGTGTGGTCTAGACTTACTGACCTGCTTCTGACAGAAGATGATGTCATTGTCAAGACCAGGTTGTAAAAAGACACATGGCTTCCAACTCGGGTTCTTCTGGAGCACCTGCTTTCAGAGAAGCTGACTGCTAGGTCCTGAGGTAACCCTTTGAAGAGGTCCACAGCATGAGCCTGGAAGCTTCTCTCCAGAGTTTTAACTGAAGTGACAGTGGCCCTAGCTGACCCCTTGAAGGCAGCCCCATAAGACTGGGCCAGAACTATCCAGCCAAGTTGCTCAAGGACCCACAGAAACTATGAAGTAATAACGTCTGTTGTTTCCAGAGGATAACTTTTGCTGTAATTCATCATGCAGCAGTAAATAGCTAATATACTCTCAAAGCATTAATTCTCTCATGTGGTTATAGGCATAAAAAAAGAGTCTATCTCATACAACTGAAGTAAGGATTCAGAGATAATCCACGTTCAGCACTTAGCATAGTAGTTGGCATGTAGGAAGTGCTTGATAAATATAAACTATTATTATTATTAATGTTAAATTGTTTCATGCTATGTTGCCTTTTATTTTTTGTCAATTTTTTGCTTACTTAATTTTTTTTCATGAATCACAAGATTTGTTAAGAAAAACCAATAGGCCTTACCTCCCTTCTGTGCAGAGATGATGACATTTACTTCTTAGCTTATTCTTTTGGTATGACTATTCTATCTCTAAATTGTATGTCTATACTGCTACTTCTTGATTTTCCATATTTATAGGTCTATTCACTTACCAATAGGAAAGATGAGAATTTAGCTTTTTTCATCACCTCTCCCCACATATAAAGAACTTTCGGTTTCCACATACTGCCAATATAGTAGGATTACAATTGTAGTTAGATCAATCATTACTGTTTATGCTAATACAACAGCAAGCACGCTATTCATGAATAGCAAATATGATAATGTGGTTGTTTCCTTTCCTGAACACAATTTCATTTTTCTAGAAATTAATAACTGTCTTATTCTTCTTCTCATTTGCCTTATTTTCTAGGTATATATCACAAATTTAACTACACATTCACTAACACTCTCTAAAATTCCTTCCAAAATATTCAGGTGAAAACTAATTTAAATGGATACCTATGGAGAGAGAAAGATGAGAGAAAGGGGACAGGGACAAAAACTTAGCCTTTCTGAATATGCCAAATTTTTAACTTTGAAGCAATATAAATATTTTTAAAAACCAAAAAAAAAAAAACAAACAAAATTAAATATACTAGAAGAAAAGGTGCAATTCATAAATATGAAAGGAAACTAAAATAAATGAACTTAACTACAAATTATTTCAAGTGATATTTAAATTCAGTATTTTCTTCTTAACTTTTTATCACAAAAAAATCAAATACATGGGCTTCCCTGGTGGCGCAGTGGTTGAGAGTCCGCCTGCCGATGCAGGGGGCACGGTTTGTGCCCTGGTCCGGGAGGATCCCACATGCCGCAGAGAGGCTGGGCCCGTGAGCCATGGCCGCTGAACCTGCGCGTCCGGAGCCTGTGCTCCGCAACGGGAGAGGCCACAACAGTGAGAGGCCCGCGTACCGCAAAAAAAGAAAAAAAAATCAAATACACAAAGAGCACAGAGAGTAATAAAATAAACCTGACATCACAACTAGCTTCAACAATAACCAGTATTTTGGTAATCTTGTTTCATCTCTAGTACCTGCGTTATCAGTTATGCATTGCCAGGTTACAGACCACTCCAGAACTGACTTAAGACAACAATCATTTCATGATTCTGCCCTCAGCAGAATGAAATAAAGACCAATGAAATAAAGAATTAGAAAATGATTATCAAGGATTGCTAAATCATTAGATGAAAAGTTGATGGGGGTCCTTTTTTAGTGGAGGGATTAAATTAACAATAACCAAACTCACCGATCAATCTCAACAACCCCCAAAGTGACTATCAAGATGCCTGCAACGTGAGGTAATAAGAAATACACAGCACCACCTAAGATACAGTCTTGCCCAAAATTTCAAGTTGAATCTAATCAAGCCTTGAGATTTAAACATTAATTCACAGTAAGAGGTAAAGAAACACGCTCAACATTATAGAAAGACAATCAGTTAAATTCAGATTCTGTGAACATCTCACTCAGTTTCTTCAACAAATAAATGGCAAAAGGGGGGACAGAAATGCAGGAAACATATCAATCAAACACTGCGTATGGACCTTGTCAAGATCCTGATTCCAACAAAGCAAAGACAAAATTAAGAGAACCAGAAAAATTAAAATCAGATTTGGTATCTTTAAATATTTTTAATTTTGGTTGGCTATGATAATGGTAGTGTGGTTATGTTCTAAAAGATAAAACGTTCATCTTTGTCAGAGATACATACTTAGGGATTTGTAGTAAAATGATTACGTCCACAATCTGTTTTTTAAAATACTTCATTGAAAACAAAGAGGGGCATAGTGGAAACAATAATGGTAGCCTACTGATAACTACTGAAACAGGGGAGGGTACATTGGGGACAATTATACTATTCTATCTTTTTGTGTATGTTTGAAAATGTCTCTAATAATAATTATGATTTCTTTAATATTTGGACATTTCAGGTATTCTATGGATTTCAACTTATTTGAAAAATTATCTCCTGGATCTTTCTGACCTGTGGCAATCTGGGCTGGTGTGCTTCCAACCTGGCACATAGCTGTCTCCTCTGGCCATCTCCCCACCATCATGCTGGACATTCCCTCTTGAAACTAGCTTCTTCCCACAGCATAGTTCCTTCGAAATCCATTTGAGTTGTTTCATGCACCAATAGTTTATTTCTGTTTAATTGCTGAGTGGCATCCCATGGTATGGATATACCACAGTTTGTTTAGCAGTTAACCCATCGTAGGACATTTGGGTCATTCCCAGGTTTTGGCTGTTTCACTGCCAGCATGTTTAACAGTTAAGCCATTGTAGGATATTTGGGTCATTCCCAGTTTTAAGTCCCCTGGAGGCTTTCCCTCACCCCCCACCACCTCTGAATACTCTTTTTAACAGCATGCAATTCTTGATTCATTGATGAAATATATCTCTAAAATCTCTGAAAATATTCACTGTAATATAGTTTTTTAGAAAACTTTCTTCTTTCTGTGTACATTATTTCCTCCAAGGTAGGGGTGCGTGCGTGTTTATGTGCTCACGTGCTTAACTGGCTTACCTGTTTTGTGTTTTATTTTGGTCTCTGTTTTATCTGGCATGTTAGACTCTTTTCTGGATGTCAGGTAATCTTCTGTGGTCCTCTTGTATTTAACAGTGGTCAGCACTAAGTGTCGGCACTAAGCAAACGTTTGTGGTTCGCCCTCCATGGGCTTTATTGTGGGGTTAAGTGGCTGGACAGCTCTGTGGGAAACCCTCATGCTAATGTCTGTAGGGTTTCTCTCTTGGTCTTGCTAGAGTCTGTGATTTAGAGCGATATGTTACATGAGATTTGGAAGGTGGAAGTGACACCACACACATTCATTTTACGCTTGTGAGGTCGATGCAGGGCGTGAGATGCTGCTGCAGATGACACACATTGCTGCTTATCTTCTGACTTTAGTTGTAAATGCGGGGCAGCCAAGCCAGCTGGTATTGCAGACCGGCTATCTCCTTTAGCTTCCCTAACTCCTGGCCAGGTGCACTTTACATCTCTTATGATCACCTCGTTTTTAAAGTTGAAGGTTGGGAAGTAGTAAGGGGCAAGGTGGATCAGCTGCTGACTGACAGGACCATTAAAAGAAATCAATTACTATTGTTTATGTGAAGTGTTAGGAGGAAGTGAAGTTAAATTCATACGTTCCATTCATCAGCACTTCCAGGAAGTACAAGCATGCGAACAAAAACAAGCATTTTCATGATCTCTACTAATATTTCACATTGTGTTAGAGTTTCAGTCATCAAAATTAGAAGAGAAAGAACAACGTGAGGCATACAAATTAGAAAGGAGGAAGTTATACTCTTCATGGATAATCAGATTACATATCTAAAAATACTAAAATAATCAGTGTAAAATAACTAAAAACAAAAGTTGTAAACTATAAGATTAGCATATGGAAATCAATAGCTTTCCTCTATTACAGGCAAAATTAGTTAGAAAATATTGATAGTGAACCCTCCTTTACAATATCAAAGGGAAAGAAGAAAGAAAGAATGAAGGAAGACAGGAAGAAGAAACCCAAGAAGGGAAAGGAAGAGAAGAAGGAAGGAAGGCAGTCAGGAAGGGAGATCCCCAAGTGTAAACTTTACGTGAAACATTCAACAGCTAAATAAGAAAACTATAATATACGCCTAAACACACAAATAAACTTGAACATCCTCTTAAGATAACATTGCTCCCATAGTTAATGTATATATTTAACACAGTGTTAACCAAGAGACCGTTAGGTGTTTAGTTTGTCTGCTTGTTTTGTTTGTTTGTGCTACACAAATTGATTATAAAACTCATTTGGAAGAATGAACAAGCTAGTCAACTGAGCAAGGAAAACACTGAAAAAGAAGAGCTGGTGAGGCCAGCTTTACTGGATCTATATCTAATGTGGATGGATGGATGGATAAATGGATGCATGGATCAAGAGAACAATGGCCAGAACAGAAAATCCAAGACATCCTTGTGCACAGGGAAATTTAGTATATGATAAAGGAAGCAGCTCAAATAAATAGGGAAAAACGGGACTTTTTAATTGGTGCTGGGAAAACTGGGAAGCCACATAGTAAAAGATAAAATCAGATCCACACCTCATACCGCAGATCAGGATCAAATTCCAAACAAGGGATTTAAATACCAAAAAATCAAATATCTACATATTTGAAATAAGAAAGAATTTCTTTATAACCTGGAAGCGGCAAAAACTTAACAATGATTCAAAATCCAGAAGCAATAAAAGAAAATACAGATGAACTTACTTATACTAAAAAATAAATGAGAGCTTCAAGATGGTGGAAGAGTAAGACGCGGAGATCACCTTCCTCCCCACAAATACATCAGAAATACATCTACACGTGGAACTTCTCCTATAGAACACCCACCGAACGCTGGCAGAAGACCTCAGACCTCCCCAAAGGCAAGAAACTCCCCACGTACCTGGGTAGGGCAAAAGAAAAAAGAATAAACAGAGACAAAGAATAGGGACGGGACCTGCGCCAGTGGGAGGGAGCCGTGAAGGAGGAAGGGTTCCCACACACTAGAAGCCCCTTCGTGGGCGGAGACTGCGGGTGGCGGAGGGGGAAGCTTCAGAGCCGCGGAGGAGAGCAAAGCAACAGGGTGCGGAGGGCAAAGCGGAGAGATTCCCGCAGAGGATCGGTGCCGACCAGCACTCACCAGCCCGAGAGGCTTGTCTGCTCACCGCCGGGGCGGGCGGGGCTGGGAACTGAGGCTCGGGCTTCGGTCGGATCACAGGGAGAGGAGTGGCGGCATGAACATGGCCTGAAGGGGGCTAGTGCGCCACGGCTGGCGGAGAGGGAGTCCAGTTGAAGTCTGGAGCTGCCGAAGAGGTAAGAGACCTTTTCTTCCCTCTTTGTTTCCTGGTGCACGAGGAGAGGGGATTCAGAGCGCCGCTTAAAGGAGCTCCAGAGACGGGTGCGAGCCGCGGCTGTCAGCACGGACCCCAGAGACGGGCATGAGATAATAAGGCCGCCGCTGCAGCCACCAAGAAGCCTGTGTGCGAGCACAGGTCACTCTCCACACCGCCCCTCCCGGGAGCCTGTGCAGCCCGCCACTGCCGGGGTCACGTGATCCAGGACAACTTCCCCAGGAGAAAGCACAGCGCTCCTGGGGCCGGTGCAGCGTCACGTCGGCCTCTGCAGCCGCAGGCTCGCCCCGCATTCGTGCCCCTCCCTCCCCTGGGCCTGAGTGAGCCCCCGAATCAGCTGCTCCTTTAACCCCGTCCTGTCTGAGTGAAGAACAGACGCCCTCAGGCGACCTACACTCAGAGGCGGGGCCAAATCCAAAGCTGAACCCGGGGAGCTGTGCAAACAAAGAAGAGAAAAGGGAAATCTCTCCCAGCAGCCTCAGAAGCGGCAGATTAAATCTCCACAATCAACTTGATGTACCCTGCATCTGTGGAAAACCTGAATAGACAACGAATCATCCCAAATTGAGGAGGTGGACTTTGGGAGCAATGGTATATATATATTTTTTCCCTTTTTCTCTTTTTGTGAGTGTGTATGTGTATGCTTCTGTGCGTGATTTTGTCTGTATAGCTTTGCTTTTACCATTTGTCCTGGAGTTCTGTCTGTCCATTTGTTTTTTTAATCACTTAAAAAAATTATTTTTTTCTTAATAATTATTTTTTATTTTAATTCTTTCTTTCTTTTTTTTCCTCCCTTTTATTCTGAGCCGTGTGGAGGACAGGCTCTTGGTGCTCCTGCCAGGCATCAGGGCTGTGCCACAGAGGTGGGAGAGCCAACTTCAGGACACTGGTCCACAAGAGACCTCCCAGCTCCACATAATATCAAACGGCTAAAATCTCCCAGAGATCTCCATCTTAACACCAAGACCCAGCTCCACTCAACGACCAGCAACCTATACTGCCGGACACCCTATGCCAAACAACTAGCAAGACAGGAACACAACCCCATCCATTAGCTCAGAGTCTGCCTAAAATCATAATAACGCCACAGACACCCCAAAACACACCACCAGGCATGGGCCTGCCCACCAGAAAGACAAGATCCAGCCTCATCCACCACAACACAGGCATCAGTCCCCTCCACCAGGAAGCCTACACAACCCACTGAACCAACCTTAGCCACTGGGGACAGACACCAAAAACAATGGAAACTACGAACTTGCAGCCTGCAAACAGGAGACCCCAAACACAGTAAGTTAAGCAAAATGAGAAGACAGAGAAACACACAGCAGAGGAAGGAGCATGGCAAAATCCCACCAGACCTAACAAATGAAGAGGAAATAGGCAGTCTACCTGAAAAATAATTCAAAATAATGATAGTAAAGGTGATCCAAAATCTTGGAAATAGAATGGATAAAATACAAGAAACGTTTAACAGGACCTAGAAGAAGAATTAAAGAGCAAACAAACAGTGATGAACAACACAATAAATGAAATTAAAAATTCTCTAGAATGGATCAATAGCAGAATAACTGAGGCAGAAGAACGGATAAGTGACCTGGAAGATAAAATAGTGGAAATAACTACTGCAGAGGAGAATAAAGAAAAAAGAATGAAAAGAACTGAGGACAGTCTAAGAGAACTCTGGGACAATATTAAATGCACCAACATACGAATTATAGGGGTCCCAGAAGAAGAAGAGAAAACGAAAGGGACTGAGAAAATATTTGAAGAGATTATAGTTGAAAACCTCCCTAATATGGGAAAGGAAATAGTTAATCAGGTCCAGGAAGCTCAGAGAGTCCCATACAGGATAAATCCAAGGAGAAACACATCAAGACACATATTAATCAAACTATCAAAAATTAAATACAAAGAACAAATATTAAAAGCAGCAAGGGAAAAACAACAAGTAACACATAAGGGAATCCCCATAAGGTTAACAGCTGATCTTTCAGCAGAAACTCTGCAAGCCAGATGGGAGTGGCAGGACATATTTAAAGTGATGAAAGAGAAAAACCTACAACCAACATTACTCTACCCAGTAAGGATCTCATTCAGATTTGACGGAGAAATTAAAAGCTTTACAGACAAGCAAAAGCTAACAGAATTCAGCACCACCAAACCAGCTTTACAACAAATGCTAAAGGAACTTCTCTAGGCAGGAAACACAAAAGAAGGAAAAGACCTACAATAATAAACCCAAAACAATTAAGAAAATGGTAATAGGAACATACATATCGATAATTACCTTAAAGGTAAATGGATTAAATACTCCAACCAAAAGACGTAGACTGGCTGAATGGATACAAAAACAAGACCCGTATATATGCTGTCTACCAGAGACCCACTTCAGACCTAGGGACACATACAGACTGAAAGTGAGGGGATGGAAAAAGATATTCCATGCAAATGGAAATCAAAAGAAAGCTGGAGTAGCAATTCTCATATCAGACAAAATAGACTTTAAAACAAAGACTATAACAAGAGACCAAGAAGGGCACTACATAATGATCAAGGGATCAATCCAAGAAGAAGATATAACAATGGTAAATATTTATGCACCCAACATAGGAGCACCTCAATACATAAGGCAAATACTAACAGCCATAAAAGGGGAAATCGACAGTAACACAATCATAGTAGGGGACTTTAACAACCCACTTTCACCAATGGACAGATCATCCAAAATGAAAATAAATAAGGAAACACAAGCTTTAAATGATACATTAAACAAGGGAAAATGGGGGGAGGAATAAACTGGGGGATTGGGATTGATATATATACACTACTACATACAAAATAGATAACTAATCAGGACCTACTCTATAGCACAGGGAACTATATTTAATATCCTGTGATAAACCATAATGGAAAAGAATATGAATAAGAATGTGTGTGTGTGTGTGTGTGTGTGTATATATATATATACATATATATATATATATACACTGTGTGTATATATATAATATAAACTGAATCACTTTGTTGTACAGCAGAAATTAACACAACATTGTAAATCAACTGTACTTTAATAAAATAAATCAATAAAAAGATTGTCTCCACTGAAAATAGCAAGTAGTAAATGCTCGTGCTACATTTAAAGGTCTAATGTTACGGGCACACACAAAGATATGTGCTCTTTGATGACAAGGACGATGATAGACATATTAAGACTCTTCAGAATAGATTTTTATATCAATATGAACAGATGTATCATATAGCTGGACAGAGTAGATGGATCGGTGTTTTCATATTGAAGGAAAATAGTCTGACTCTAGTTCTGGCAGCTAATTTATTACCTAAGGGACAGTTTGAAATATCCTTGTGATGCCCACTCTCATTAAAGATCATGAAAGTATTCAGACAGCAAAGTAGTTTTATTTAGACCTCTCGCCTTTACAAGTACCAAGGTCAGAGCTGTAGTTTTCCTGCCCCACCATTTACATTCCTATCGTAAAACTAGAGAAATAGACAAGGAACTTACTCATTACATATTTTTCAGGCCTTAAATATGGTTTTGTCCTATTTCCTTCCTCATGTGCTGTCCCCAGCAATGTATTTACTACATGATTGCATATTTAGTTACAGATCTACATACACGGCCTACAGATATAAACAAGACTAAATTAATTCCAGTAATTAAATAAATGCTTGTGAAGCATTTTGCATTAACATCCATTTATTTAATTAAATTTATCAAACCTCATGTGCGGTAGGTTTGCGGGACTCTGCTTTGCGCTGGTTTCAGCAAAGAAAAGAAAAAAATAATATGTTAAAACTGATTGGATTGCTGAAATTAGTTCAAAAAATGTGTCAGGGGATTAAACTGGAAAATAGATCTTTTGATGGCCCAGTCTCCACATAGCTGGTACAGGCTGAAAATAGATGTACATTCTGTAATATTTTCATTACTTTAAAAAAGGTTAGTGAAGATGGAAACAGATTAGGGATAGGGGTATGGGGGGAGGGTGGATGTGGCCATAAAGGGACAGCATAAGGTTTCATCTTGTGATGAAACTATTCTGCATCTTGGTTATGGTGGTGATTACACAAATCTCTGCAAGTGATAAAATGGCACAAAACCACACACACATGCATGCACACGCACACACACACACACACACACACACACACACACACACGAGTGCATATCAAAATGGAGGGATCTGAATAAGCTCTGTGTACTTTATCAATGTCAGTTTCCTGGTTTTGATATTGTGTCACAGTTACATAAGATGTTCCCATTGCAGGAAATGGGGTAAAAGGTACACAGGACCTCTGGGCACTTTTTTCCCAAATTGCCATCAATTATTTTAAAATAAAAGCCATAAAAAGGGGGATAGGACCCAACAATTCCATTCTGAATACGTACTCTGTAGAAAGGAGAACAACACGTCCACATAAAAACCCGTGCATGAATGTTCATAGGAGCATTATTCATAAACAGCCAAAAAATGGAAACAAGCCAAATGCCCATCAACTAATGGGCAAAATATGTGTCACAGTCGTACACTGAAATCTCATTAGGCGATGGGAAGGAATGAAGTACGGATATATACTAAAACAGGGGTGAAACTTGAACCTTGAAAGCATTGTGTTACGTGAAAGAAGCCAGTCACAAAAGATCACACACTGAATGATTCCATTTATGTGAAGTGTCCCAATAAAGCAATGCTATACAGACAGAAAGTGCACTAGTGCCTAGTCGGGGCTGACAGTAGGGGCTGGGGGCTGGGCATTGAGGGTGGGGAGTGATGGTTAATGTATACAGGGTGGTGAAATGGTCTAAATCAGGTACTGATGACGGTTGTAAAACAGCGTGAATGTACTAAAAACCACTGGACTGTACCATTTAAATACATGACACTTATGGTGCAAAAATGTGCCTCAGTAAACCTAAAAAAAAGCCAAGGGGCAGGATGTGAGGTCCCAGAGCAGGTCCCAGAAGGTGTTTTGGACACCTCCAGGACACACTGCACTGGACCCCTGGTATCTGCCGTTCGATTTGGCCCGTGGTGTCCCAATAGAGCTCCACAACCATCAGATGACCTCCGATGAGTTCCAAAGGCAAAGAGGAGGCCGCATCCGGCTCTATTGCCACCCAAGACTACAGCCAAGATTAAGGGAGGTTCCATTTTCTCCTTAGAAACCACAATTTATTTCATTAAAATAAAGATGAAATGAAGCACCATTTGCTAAATTCAAATTGAAAACCTTGTGTCTATATGCCCATTATAGATTACATCATCCTGACCCTCTGTGATTCAGTAAATTGATCTGTAAAACATACAGTAATTATCCTTAATAGTGTGCTATGTTGTAATAGATAAAATAAAAGTGTATCAAATGTAAAATATAAATATGTAAACATGCTTAATATAAACCTTTCTAGGAATGTACTTCTGAATTAAGTCTAGCTCATCAGGTGCATGGAAGCAAAGCAGTGGGAATCTTCAGGCCTGTGTGGCATGAACCTCAGAGGGCTTAGCTTCTAAAGCAGTGATTCTCTGAGTGTGGTTCTCAAACCACAGCAACTGGCATAACTGAGCTTAGACATGCAAATTCATGGACCCATCGTGAATCAGAATCTCTGGGCATAAGGCTGTGGAAACTGTGTTTTAACAATATTTCCAGGTGATTCTTTAGAAAGTTAAAACTTGAGAAACCTTGTTCTAAAAACAAACTTTGAAAGCTTCACTTATTAAATAGTAGCAGATACCATGAGTTTGTTTATAATTCTGCCTCATTTGCTGAAAACTCAAGTTTCCAATAAGCACTGGCATACCTATAGTCAAAATAATAATTTCAACTTTTGCTCAGAATGCTAAGTCTCTGTATATTTTTTCTCCCCTTTTGGGTTTTCCTGGTGATATTGTATTTCTTTGGGGGAGTAATATTCGTCATGAATCTGTGTAAATCAAGAGCAATTACCAACTCATTCATTAAATTACCTGACTCTTCACAGATGTAGAAAACAATCTTATGTTTACCAGTGGGGGAAATGGGGGAGAGGGATAAATTGGGGGATTGGGATTGATATATACACTACTACATACAAAATAGATAACTAATCAGGACCTACTGTATAGCACAGGGAACTCTATACTCTGTAATGACCTATATGGGAAAAGAATCTAAAAAAGAGTAGATATATGTATATGCATAACTGATTCACTTTGCTGTACAGCAGAAACTAAAACAAAATTGTAAATCAAATATACTCCAATAAAAATTATAAAAAGTTAACATTAAAAAATAAGTTAACTATGAAAAAATAAGTAAATTACTCAACTCTTGCTTAATAAAGTTACCATTTTACCATTCGATGTCTTTCTAGAAAACCTTTGGAACCTGATAGCTCTATTCTTCAAACACCACTGATGCTTTATAAGGACTTTGGAAAGTTTCTTAATCACCTGAGTTTTCTTTTCTTTGCAAGGGTAGCTATCATATGTAAATATTCTAAAACAATTAAAACAGAAAGGGATTGAGTACATTTACACAGTTCTTCAGAGAAGTTTTCAAATATGCACCATACCCCAACTCTGTGTTAGGCATAGGGTTAGGAGTTGAGGACTCATTGAATAAGGTATCACTCCTGCTCTCAAATGTTAAGTCAGATAAAGGGGTAAGTTAAATTATATTCTCCATTTATAGGATGAATTTTGTTGGAATTGGATCTTGAGGACCACTGTATTCTCTGGGGTTCTCCTGGTCAGAGTAGGTGTTCCACAAATGGGTGTTGGTGAATTTAGAAACATATGAATGAACAGGCCGGGGAGACCCTATGGGGATGTGAAGACCACACATGTCTTTAGCAGATGTGCCCTCTGAGAGACCTCTCTAGAAGCCTGGAAAGAACTGATAGACTGAGGGCAGGAAGACACGCGAGAAGACTTGCACTAATCACCTGAAGAAAAATTAAGAGATGAGCCAGGGAGATGCACCTGTAGGTCTTTTTGTTCAGTCCAGCAATCCCACTCCCAGGCATATATCCAGAGAAAAGTATAATTCGAAAAACTGCATTCACCCCAATGTTCATTGTAACACTACTTACAATAGCCAAGACATGGAAGCAACCCAAGTGTCCATCAACAGATGAATGGATAAAGAAGATGTGGTACATATATACAATGGAATATTACTCAGGCATAAAAAAGAATGAAATAATGCCATTTGCAGCAACATGGATGGACCTCGAGATTATCATACTATGTGAAGTAAATCAGAGAAAGACAAATACCATATGATATCAGTTATATGTGGAATCTAAGATATGACACAAGTGAACATATCTACGAAACAGAAACAGACTCACAGACATAGAGAACAGACTTGTGGTTGCCAAGGGGGAGGGAGGCGAGGAAAGGATGGATTGGGAGTTTGGGATTAGTAGATGCAAACTATTATATATAGAATGGATAACCAACAAGTTCCTACTGTATAGCACAGGGAACTATATTCAATATTCTGTGATAAACCATAATAGAAAAAAAATTTCTAATCAATCAATCAATCAATCAATAGAAGAAGCCTAAGCATCACCCAGGGTCATTTTTATGCATGTTTAAATTTAAAGACAACTATTGTATAGCTTATCTAGGATTCCATATATATGGAAATAACTAATCAGACATCAATTAAAGAGAAATAGAGGTATTATTTTCTTCTGGGAGAAAAAATGATCACAAGTTGATTCAATACAATGGTAAAAGTGAAGCCTTCAATGTATGTCCCTGTAATCCAGATGTCCATTTCTAATTACACAAAGATTCAGAATCACTCCAGGCTACCACATAGGGAAGCATAAAAGTGTGAAGGAGAAATATATCCAGCACAAGGAGATGGCAGTGAAGCAGACCTCTAGATCACAGAATGGTAATAGCTACCATCTGATACTATAGACGTCTGTTACTATGTGCTGGACACAGCCTGAGACACATTACATGCAGGATGGCTAACCTCACACAGCAGTGTCGAGCCTAAGTTTTTGTTTTTTGCTTTTGTTTTAATTGGGTAGAGTTGACTTACAATGCTGCATTACTTTCAGGTGTATGGCAGAGTGATCCAGTTATACATTTACATATATACACATATATTATATATATCTATTCTTTTTCAGATTCTTTTCCCTTATAGGTTATTGCAAGATATTGAGTAGAGTTCCCTGTGCTATATAGTAGGACCTTGTTGATTAACTATTTTATATATAGTAGTGTGTATATGTGGAATCTAAAAAAAAAAATGATACGAATGAACTTATTTACAGAACAGAAATAGGCTGAGCCTCCCTTTTTAAAAATTTGTTTATTTTATTTATTTATTTTTGGCTGCATTGGCTCTTTTTTGCTGTGTGGGCTTTCTCTAGTCACAGAGAGAGCAGGAGCTACTCTTTGTTGCGGTGCGCACGCTTCTCATTGAGGTGGCTTCTCTTGTTATGGAGCACGGGCTCTAGGCATGAGGGCTTCAGTAGTTGTGGCACGTGGGTTCAGAAGTTGTGGCTCACGGGCTTAGTTGCTCTGCAGCATGTGGGATCTTTCCAGACCGGGGCTCGAACCCGTGTCCCCTGCATTGGCAGGCAGATTCTTAGCTACTGCACCACCAGGGAAGACCCTGAGCCTCAGAACAGCACCCTGAGTGCTACGGGCTCGCATACCCATCAGCAGTCAGCACGGGAGCTGACATCTGACCCCAGCCATGGCTGTGCTCTGTGTATTCTCTCCTTTCTGGAAAAAGGTTCTTGCATCTTATTGAGACACATTAAACATGGAAAATCAAAGATTATATCTAGAGACTTATTTAAATATCAGTCCCCAGCAAACACTGACAAACTTTCTCGTGCCCCACCCCCCCGTAGTTAGTTTTGCAAACGCAATTGCCCTTAGCTCCAGAAATTCTCCAAGGTCCTTAGAAGGACACAGTCTCCTAATCCTGACTTTCTGGCTTTAATCATAACAAAGAAAGCCTTTAGATTGTTGTAATCCTTACCTCTGAAAAAGCACCCCTAGATAATATTTGTGTTTGCATTTGCTTGGGGCTCCTGACTTGATCACATCACTTTATCTTGCCCTAAGCTAAAAAAGTGAAGAAGTAAAGCTTCTGAGAAGATATACAATTGAAAGGAATATTTTACTATCCATTTTATACATAAAAACAAAACAAAACTCAACCAAAGCTGAGGACCAGAGAGGTGAAATCATGAGCCCTGAGGACAAGCCAGTGTCTGTTCCAGACTGGGCTAAGCTGGCCTCTCCTTCTATCCACAGGGTTCAAGGACCCCCCCAACTCATGGCATTCCTGGCAACTGACACAGAACAAAATTCCCTAATGCAGTAGGCTTGTATGTTGTGAACAGATCAGATAATGAGGATAAAAATTTGGTTAACTCATACAGCTGGAAAATAATCCCAAAGATAAGACAGCCTAACTCACTCAGTGACCTTGGCTTTGGTCTTAAAAATGCCATCGGGTGAGTGGGACCCCAATGTGAAGACCTCTAATCTTTTCCCCCATGCATGAAATAGAACAAAAAGGCCTGCTACATCTAGCCTTCCAAGGCCCAATTCCAGGTCCACATTCTCTGATCTCCCTCTTCCTAGTTGGAGTCATACAATGGGAAGTAGATTCATTTCACTTGGAGAGGTTCACTGTTTGTTTCATGTAAGCAATCCTTGACTTCACAACCAAATGTTCATTTCCTTGAGAAAGAGCATTTGTGGGGTACAGAGAAAAAGAGAGAAGTTTTTAAGCCAGGAAGTTTTGAACTAAAATCCTAGCTTTGCTGCTTATGAGTTTTCTACACCTAGCCTCATTACTGTTCTAAGTTTCATTTTTCTGAAGCATAAAAGGATGCTTGCGGACCTACTTCAGGAGGCTTATAATGAATTTCCAGGCAAACATACAGAGTTCAAGGGTAGTCAGTTTCTACTCCTCTTCTCACCCCTGCTCTGAAGAAAAGTCTCCTCCATATCCTTTCATCAAAGATTGACTGGGAACATTGCAGCCCAGAGTAAACCTGCCCACGATTCAGGCTCTGGAAACATCAGTGGTTTACACTCAGCAAGCATTCTGATTGGATGAGCATCTCTCTAATCTGGCCAGTAAAAGTCCTTTCTACACTATGCGCTCTGTATTCTACATGTCACTTCTCTGCAATAACTATACTGATTTTCAGAGACTTTAAGAAGAAAAACTAATTTCTATTCTCCTGTAGAATAATGAAGAAATGAACATATCACTATTTACAATATAATATGACATGGAAATACCATGATGAGGAGGAAATGTACAAAGTCTGGTTTACATTTGACAAAAAGAATAGCCAGGCCTACTAAAGGCATTAGTTTGATAGCACTTGAGCTGGGTCTGAAAAGCTGTGTAGAAGTCCTAGGCTGACAAGCAATCCTGCAGCCTTCCTGGCAGAGGTGACATCAAGTTTGTTTGTGTTTTTTTTTTTTTTAATTGAAGTATATTTGACTTACTAGGTTGTGTTTAATTTCTGCTGGACAGCAAAGTGACTCAGTTATAAATATATATATTCTTTTTCATATTCTTTTCCATTATGGTTTATCACAGGATATTGAATATAGTTCCCTGTGCTATACAGTAGGACCTTGCTGTTTATCCATCCTATAAACATAATATAATCCATCCTATATAATCCATCTTATATGTCTGCATCTGCTCACCCCAGACTCCTAATCCTTCCCTCCCCAATACCCCTCCCCTTGGCAACCACAAGTCTGTTCTCTATGTCTGTGAGTCTGTTTCTGTTTTGTAGATAAGTTCATTTGTGCCATATTTTAGATTCCACATATAAGTGATATCATATGGTATTTTGTCTTTCTCTGTCTGACTTACTTCCCTTAGTATGATAATCTCGAGGTCCATCCATGTTACTGCAAATGGCATTATTTCATTCTTTTTTATGGCTGAGTAATATTCCATTGTATATATATGTACCACATTTTCTTTATCCATTCATCTGTTGGCGGACATTTAGGTTGCTTCCGTGTCTTGGCTGTTGCAAATAGTGCTGCTATGAACACACGGGTGCGTGTATCTTTTTGAATTATAGATTTGTTTTGGTATATGCCCAGGAGTGGGATTGCTGGGTAGTATGGCAGCTCTATTTTCAGTGTTTTAAGGAACCTCTATGCTGTTCTCCATAGTGGCTGCACCAATTTACATTCCCACCAACAGTATAGGAGGGTTTCTTTTCTCCACACCCTCTCCAGCATTTATTATTGTAGACTTTTAAATGAAGGTCATTCTGACTGGTGTGAGGTGGTACCTCATTGTAGTTTTGATTTCATAGCATGTTTTAAGAATCACAGGTAGGATGGCATGACATGTGTGAGATACTAAGAGTAACTTAGTGTTGCTCCAGCAGAAATGGGATAAGAACACATGTCCCACTGCGAGGGGTGAATCTTAGAAACTTCCCATTGTCTGACTCTCACATTTTCCCCAGTGGAATAGAAGGTCCCAACAACCTACAAGCAGGTGGAACTATAAGATATAAATGGACTGAGTCCCCAAGGGACAGGCTAGGTCAGCCATACTACAGTGTGATGTGAGCTGAAAAGAAACTTCTATTTTGCTAAGCCACTGAGGTTTGGGCATCATTTATCACTTTACTAAGCCTACCTTTCCCTTGCATCTTCAACTTTAGTTCAGTTACTGGGAGATTTCTGAGTGCCAAGCTTGGTAACAAGCATTCCTACTTATGGATAATACAAATGAGCTCATACAGTCTGAGAGCTTTGACCAAAGCCACCCCAGCTGGTAAGCTGTGGATCTGAGAATCTGACATTTGTTCCCTGTCTCTAAACTCCTGGGCCTCTCCTCTAAATGCTGAAAATAAACAAAAACTCATAAAATAGTTATATTGTGGTCATATGTTTACAAAACTTGTCTCAGGTAGACAGAGGAATAGGGGCAATCCTAGAGAAAGTTCCTTGAAGGCATCCTTGGAAATAATTTCACAATATTTATCTGACTGCATTTTATCATCATCATTAATGAGTCTAGAATCCTCTAGGCAGAGGGCACACTGGTAAAATAAGTTAATATTTTGCATTTGCACACCATAAAGAATGTAGCTTCTTGTACGAATTGGTTAATGTCTATTTTTTAAGCTGTGACAAAGACACTTTACAATGAAAACAATGTGTGATTTTAGTACGGTCAGTTCACATGATATGTGACACCAAGAGATTAACAAAAATGCCTAAAGCTACTCTCACTGAGAAGATCCTTAATTTTGTTACTCAGGACATGTCATGTTGGTACAAAATGGGATGCCCACTTCTATCCAGATTACACCTAAAACACACCATAATTCTTCCTACCAGATTACATTTACAAATTCCTTCTCAGCATCACAGAGTTCACAGAATACTAATAATGGTCATGACACTTGCCACTTTTGTTTGACAGTTTGTAGTGACTTATTTTCTCATTCTAAAAATAATTTAGAGAAAAAACAATTATTAAATGGATACCCAGAATGATATAAGTTCTGGGTTTTTTGAAACTTCCATCTGTCCCAGCTCAGAGCAAGGAGACTGAGCCCAGCCTCAGAAGTCCATTAATTCCAGCATCATGGAGCTAAGCTAACAGCCTGCATTTTGCAGTGGGGGGCGGGGTGTCTGAGCTCCTCTCTCAAGGAGCCTGGACTCTTGGCTTGGCTTTGCTTGGCATCTGAGGAGCCTTATCCTGCCTTTGACCTCACCCTGCTGTAGATCCATGTGTGCAGCTGTGTCTTAGAAACCAGACACATCCCCAGAGCCAGAGAAAGAGAGAGAGGCTACCCAATTATCACTGTCGGGTGATTTCCTCTTCTATAAAATATAATAATCATGTTTACTTCATGGGCATGCTTTGAAGATGAAATGGGATGACAGGAAAGTATGTGTAATACTCAGGCACCTGAGGTATCATAGGTGCCTGATCCATGGTAACTTTATCCAGAGGAGAGAGAAACTGAGAGGAAGAGGATGAAAACGGACATGAACAGAAGCTGTAAAGTGGAATTCTGGAAGCCCCCTGGGGGAATTCTTCAAGACGCCCAGACATGGTTCTGAGACGGCTTTGAGAAGGACGTGTGGACTTGACTGCAGAGGTGAGGAGGGAGGCCTTCAGAGCCGTGAACCAGCAGGGACAGTGACCTTGGCCTACCACCAAGCACGATATACAGCTTTGCTGCGTAAAGGATATTTTTGGAACACTTGCATAAACCCAAGTGGGAACTCTGGACAAAGATTTCTAGAGAAAAAAAGACGTCATCCCTGGTCATCAGGGAGGGATGGCCTTGCAACCCAACAGAATAAGGGCCCAGGAGAAATATTCACTTTGCTGGTTAAGGGTGTATACAGCTTCTCAGTGTCAATGAAAATAAGCAATAAACAATCTATAATAAGAATAGAAAAGAGTTGTATTTGAGCCAAACTGAGGATTAGCCTGGAAGCCTGCTTCCCAGATCCCTCTGAGAAGCTGCTCCAGAGAAACAGCGTTTCCAGCACAGTTCTATACCTCATCAGAACAAAGAACATTAAACAAGTCAGGGATACATGTCTTTAAGGTAAACAACCCCCCCACCCCCACCCCCACCCCCACACAAAGCCAGTGAGTCAGCATGGCCTTGGTACCTGGGAAGGGTGTCTTGTCATCGAATGGGTACCAGCACTGGAAGGGAGGCATTTAATCTTTATTTTTAAGATGGACTGTCTTTACTTCTGGTCAATGTGCCCTTTTCTCTAACAATGAAAGCAGACACACAACGTATGTTTGACAGGCCACAAACAGGCTATTTTAGTTAGCATCAAATTCAGGTTAACTCAGGTGTAAGCCAGAATAACTTCCCTGTACAGTAATATGTGAACATTTCTCTTACCACCAGCAAGGGGATCCTGGAGCCTGATCTCGTCATTCACTGAATCTATTTTCATCTTTTATAAATATGTATATTAAACTGAATTTAATTCCCATTCCAGACTGAATTGAGTCTTCCATTATCCTTCTGTCCTCAGAAATCTTGAGTTAAAGATCCTGGTGGGAAACTGTTATAAATGGTGACTTGACTGGGGAACCCCACCTACGTCTTAAAGACAAATGTAGGTTCCCAGGGTGGGTGACACCAGGTAAGCAACAATCACCCCTGCTAGAAAGCTGTCCTCATGAGGCTGCTCCCTGCCCACATGTGGCCTCTCTTCCCTAATCAGAAGACCGACAGACAGCCACTGAGGCCTCCTGACCCAAGGAGAACAAGCTCATTCTGCACGATTCCTTGACATTGCAAAGTGCACCAGATTCAGCCAGCTACTTCCATGTATCATCTGTCCAGACTGCTTGCATGTCAGTCTTTCAAGGAAAACAAGCTCATTCTGCACGGCACATGACTCCTCGACATTGCAAAGTGCACCAGATTCAGCCAGCTACTTCCGTGTATCATCTGTCCAGACTGCTTGCATGTCAGTCTTTCAAGTTTCATGGTAAGACAGATAGAAGGCAGAGAGAGACGTTTCACCACCTGTTTTAATAAGTCATTTTAAAACCTACTCTTTTTTAAATTAATTTTTATTGGAGGATAGTTGCTTTACAATGTTGTGTTACTTTCTGCTGTAGAGCGAAGTGAATCAGCCATACGTATACATGGATCCCCTCTTTTTTGGATTTCTTTCCCATTTAGGTCACCACAGAGCATTGAGTAGAGTTCCCTGTGCAATACAGCAGGTTCTCATTAGTTATGTATTTTATACATAAGTAGTGTGTATATGTCAGTCCCCATCTCTCAATTCATCTCACGTCCCGGTCCCCCTTGGTGTCCATATGTTTGTTTTCTACGCCTGTGTCTCCATTTCTGCTTTGCAAATAAGTTCATCTGTATCATTTTTCTAGATTCCACATACAAGCGATATTATATGATATTTTTCTCTTTCTGACTTACTTCACTCTGTTTGACAATCTCTCTAGGTCCAAGTCTCTGCAAATGGCACAATTTTCTTCCTTTCTACAGCTGAGTAACATTCCACTGTATATATGTACCACATCTTCTTTATTCGTTCCTCTGTGGATGGACACTTAGGTTGCTTCTATGTCCTGGCTATTGTAAATAGTGCTGCAATGAACATTGGGGGTGCATGTCTCTTTCTGAATTATGGTTTTCTCCGGGTATATGCCCAGTAGTGGGATTGCTGGGTCATATGGTAGTTCTATTTTTAGTTTTTTAAGGAACCTCCATACTGTTCTCCAGAGCAGCTGTATCCTTTTACAGCCTAAAACCTACGCTAAAGCCCTGCCTTATGAGGAGTCCCAGCTTAAGAACATGTCTCTTTCTTGGACTCATAAACAGCTTCCCTGCAGTACTATGTACATAGCAACAGGACTGTCCCCTTGGGGGAAGGTGGCCTGTGCTACAGTGGAGATGTCTTCATCTTCCTGGAGAGCCATCACGTGCACGTAGCACGGCATCTTCCTTTCCTCAGCTGCCCGGGACCTCCACATGCACTGCCTCACATTTCTTCATATGAAGCTTGCATTTCAGGACATCTGTTTGCCTCCTTGCACTTGCTGGGTCTTCGGGTTTGAGAGGATGTCTCTTGACTGATCATTACCTGTGAGTCTTCTCTTTTTGTTCCGTTTCAGCTTCCTGAAAACGTACATCTGAGGTTACCCAATTTTTGCCCAAACTCTCAAACGTTTCTCGGTCCCTGCTGCCTGAACTCTGCCTACCCTTTACCAATGTTCCACCAAGTCCTTAATGAGATTCTTTTATGTTGTCTTGCTAGAAAATTGAAAATGAAAGAGCTTTGATTTCTTAGAGAAATCACATAAGGGAGACTGTGTGCTCCCTTTTATTCTTTATCTTCTAATTAGAAGATTGGAGTTTTTAAGCAGGAAGAATCAGGAGACAAGAGAAGATTATCACAAAGACTGGATTTCAACCTTCAACTTTTTTCCCTCTCGCACTTTTATTCCCACCTTCACACGACTTTAATTTACAACTGAGAAACCTGAAATGATTTCTACTCATGGAGAAATCAAGAGATCCATGTTGTTCAGAGAAGACTTTTGAAGGATTGGAAAGTGGAAAAGAGGGTGTCCCCACCCCAAATTGCTCGAGACAGTCAGCCCATTCCCTCCCTAAGCAGCCTGTCCATCCACCTGACCTCCTTACTGGTTCGCAAGGCAGCTGCATGTGATTCCCCTACTGTCTTCATTAACATTCTGTGATCCTTTAGGGAGAGCCTTTAGGGACCCAGATGTTCCTCCTGCCACCAAGGACCCCCCACTCCCCAAATCTTCCTCACCTGTGCAGACACTTGCATCCTGTGAGGAATTCCTCCTCCTCACCCCTTCTATAAAGCTATCTCAACCATAGGGCATCCCATATTGTTCTGAACTCTAGAATCTTCTATATTCCACCTCTTTAACAGAAAATCAAGTGCTGCCTTGTAAATCACTCCACGTGCAGAGATTCTATTCTTCAAACCTTTTAAAGGTTTTAAAAACTTTATATATGTAGATCTAGATCTACATATATAAAAGGTCGGGCTAGGGTTAGGGTTAGGGTGTGTGTGTATGTGTATATACATACATATCTATATATACAGATAGCTACTGGGTTGGCCAAAACGTTCATTTGAGTTTTCACGTAACATCTTAAGGAAAAACCCGAATGAACGTTTTGGCCAACCCAATAGATACAGGATACTTACAGACATATTGTACAGATAGATATAAGTATAGATATAGATGATATAGATACGGGTTGTATCTTTCTAGCATCATGAACAAAGAAAGCTGTTAGGCACATTGAAGGCTGTGAAGAGGGAGAACCAACCATTCATAGTGCTCTCCTACCATTTGCTAAACACCACCAAGTCCTTAAAAATGTTATTTCTATTTTCTCGGGAAATAATTATCCAGCTGGCAAAACCCCAAACTTTTTTTTTTTTTTTTTTTTTTTTTTTTTGCGGTACGCGGGCCTCTCACCGCTGTGGCCTCTCCCGTTGCGGAGCACAGGCTCCGGACGCGCAGGCTCAGTGGCCGTGGCTCACGGGCCCAGCCGCTCCGCGGCATGTGGGATCCTCCCGGACCGGGGCACGAACCCGTGTCCCCTGCATCGGCAGGCGGACTCTCAACCACTGCGCCACCAGGGAAGCCCAAACCCCCAAACTTTTGACAATGCTCTTTGTTAGTGAGTGTGTGGGGAAACTGGCTCTCTCATGCATTGCTGGTGGGAGCGAAAACTGGCTCAAGGCCCATGGAAGTCAATTTGGCAATCGATATGCAGCAACATCACATTTATCCTTTGACCCAGCAATCCGTCTTCTGGGAATTTAACCTACCGATATATTTGCAGGTGTGTGAAATGGCATATGTTCAAGTTTATTCATTGTGGTTTTATTTGTGTGGGATTAGAAACAATTTTAAAAAGCCTATCAACTTGGGCCTTGTGCAATGAATTAGGGCACAATGGAATTCCATGCAACCGAGAAAGAACAATGAAACTCTTTATGTGCTGACACGGAAAGATGAGCTCTGAGACAGATCATTATTTGAAAAAAGCAAAGTGAAAAGCGGTATATATAACATGCATTTGTATTTTCTTGTATTCCTACAAAGAAACTCAGGTAGAAGACACAAGTTACCTATTATATCCTGGGGGCAGGTCTAGGCAGGTAGAAGACAGGTGTGGAAATCAAGGTTTCACTGCATATCTTTTTATATGGATTGATCTGTGAGCCCTGTGAACATATTACCTATTCAAAATTTGGATTAAAAATTCACTCATTGTTTGTCTTTATTTAAAATTATATTCTTAAAATCTATGGGGAGACCTCCAATAAAGACAAGATGGCTTAAACTTGCTTCTCCCTGATTGTCCTTGCTAATTAAACTCTCACCCTGGAAAATAACACAAGAGGCCAAGGAGAGCTCTGAAATGGGCAAAGAGGAAAGTAACATGGTTTGGGACCTCAGGGTTGAAGAGGTAACACAGCAGCAGTGCTTCTACACCCCCATCTTGTCCCAAGAAGGTGACTCAAGTACAGTACTTCCTGATCTTAATCTAGCAAAGAAGGCAGCCCAGGTAATATCATCCTCCCCTACCCCTCCCCTCACCCCGCTGAATCAAAAGAGATTACCTCTGACAAGGCCAGGTAAGCCTTCAAGTACCAAAAGGGGATCCATCAGGAGCCCCAGTATCAGCAAATGGCCAGAGGAAGGGGTGTCCTTCACCACTGGGGCTGATATTCATCTCCCACACCATGAGATGCTGGGGAAACCAGGCAGCACCTCCAGGACAGATCCTGACCCCAAAGTAAGCAGCCTGACAGGAAGCCTAAGTATCAGCTGCTCTATCTATCCAGAAACACAAACTGTGGTTCACACTAGGGGATACAACTGAACAAAGAAAAAGGCAACAACCTGAAGGAATGTTCTGGGAATTACACTGAGAAAAAAATTTATTCCACCCACACATCCCTTCCCCTTTCACAGATCCTCACCTGCCACTAGCCTTTTAGAATCTCACCTTTGAATGAAGACTGAAGATTTGATGGGCCTTTTAAATTCTTCCATTGGGTTTATGTTTTGTTATATAAAGGAATCATAAGAATGCCTATCACCTAAGAGACAGAAAATAATCCCAAGAAGTCTTTGCCAAGATTGAACTCAAAGGCAATAGAAAATTATCTTCCTTAAACAAAAGTTAAAGCAAGGAGGGGAGGAGAAAAATGTAGAGCTGTGTTTTGATTGCACAAAATAGCACACGCTCAGCATCTTAGCCACTCCGGGCCAATGAGGATAACACTGTGACCAGTGTGGCCATTAGGTGCTACACAAACCTAAATGATATCAGGTGTGCCCAGGAGACTCGTACCATGTGAAGCAGAAGGATGATAAGTCAGGCGGAAGTGTAACCAGTACACCAAGTGAAGTAAGTCAGAAAGAGAAAGACAAATACCATATGATATCACTTATAAGTGGAATCTACAATAGGACACAAATGAACTTATCTATGAAAGAGAAACAGACTCACAGACATAGAGAACAGATTTGTGGTTGCCAAGGGGGAGAGGGTGAGGGAAGGATGCAACGGGAGTTTGGGACTAGCAGATGCAATCTATTACATATAAAATGGATAAACAATAAAGTCCTACTGTATAGAATAGGGAACTATATTCAATATCCTGTAATAAACCATACTGCAAAAGAATATGAAAAAGAATGTATAGATGTATAACTGAATCACTTTGCTGTACAGCAGAAATTAACACAACACTGTAAATCTACTATACTTCAATAGAACAAAGAAAAAAGAAATAACGAGGTAGAAATTTCAAAACGAAAAGAAAAGAAAAGGTTAACGGATATAACTAAATATGGTTAAAGGAGGTGAATACAGGTGCCAGGCTGACAGATGGGCAGACTGGAATGGTCCATCTTCTGTGTCAACGAAGTTACACTACAGTCCCCAGTTAGTCAATCAAACACTAATCTGGTTATTGCTGTGAAGGTATTTTGTAGATGTGATGAAAGCCCATACTCAGCTGACTTTAAGTAATAACAGAAATTATCCTGAAACATCTGGGTGGGCCTGCTTTAATCAGTTGAAGGGCCTTAAGAGCAGAGCAGAGGCTTCCCAGAAGAAGAAATTGCCCCCGTGGCTTACAGCTTCAGCTCATGCCCTAGACTTCCTGCCCTTCCTGATTGCCTGTCCTATGGACTTTGCATTTGCCTGGCCAGTTCTCTCAGTCACGTAAGCCATTTTTTTGGCAAGAAATCTCTTAATATCTATCTCCTCCCAGTTCTGTTCATCTGCTTGAACCTTGCCTGACTGATAGCAGTTTCGTTTCTTATCATTATTCCTCGCCATTGATAAGAACCCCAACCCAACGGAGTCACACTGCTTTCAGCCTGGATTCTTGACCTTGCCCCAATTCCTCTGCTGTGCACATCACGCGGATGGACCAGCGTTCATTCAAGTCCAGAACGACTGAGCTCTCCCTTCCTTCGTGTTTCATCTCATCCTCCATGCCTGGTGCCTGTATTTCTATCTTTACCTACATTCAATTGATTCCCTGACTCTGTACAACCTTGTATTATTTTTTGAATGGATAATATAGTTTCCCTCCCCCCCACCATTGTTGCTAGTTTTAAAGTTCTTGAGAATAGAAATAGGATCTTCAATTGCTCGCATAACACCCTGGGGGACCCAGAGTAGATATTTATACATGCCTGATATAAACGTATATTGTGTGGAAGGGTGATCTGAAAAGAGGAGAGATTTACAAAACTCGGTGCTAAATGACAATAAACATCTCACCTAAATCTCAACATAACAGCAGCCAGAGTAAACTGCAGAATCATCTACGTTTACTAATTTGAGGACCAATTAGAATGATTATACTATGAGGAGGAAAAGTATACTACATATGAATTATCAATATATATAGTTATATAATTAAGTAAAAGCAATTTATTTCCCTGATTATTATTACCTACGTACTTTCTGAATCCTGTGTTTTCAAAGGGTCAACATCATACTTTATTCCAGGCAACTGAGGTGTGGTAGTGGTGGAACAAAATGACGGTGAGGCCTATTCTTGGGGGGACTTGTCAAGACTCCTCTAGGAGGCCTTAACTGTCCATGATAGGCTCATTGAGGACACAACAAACACTAACCAGAGGAAGTTAGAAAAAGGTAGATTTCAGCTTCTCGGAGAAACAAACCTTCCAGCCACCAGAGAAGCAGGAGATATTAATCAGCCTGTTTCTAGAGCATCACCTTAAGGAAGGATGTAAATAACATATGTAAATGACTTGTACTAGAAGGTCCCTTCCAAACGTGGAAATCAGCATTTGTGACTAATCTAACACTTATCCCTAAAAGACCAGAAAAAGTAAAAGTGTAGAGGTTTGATGAAGCAAAGTAAACGGAGTGCATCTTACTTCGGTATCACATGTGATGCTCTAAGTGTAATCTCTTATTTAATCATCAAAAACCCCTAAGACATCGATGCTATTATTTCTAGATTTAGAAATGAGAAACCAAGATTCAGAGAAGTTGAGTAATTTTTCCCTGGTTACTCCATGAATCACTGGTAGAGCCTGGAATTCAACCCAAGGCAGCCTAATTCTCAAAACCAATTCTCTTTTCATACGTCATCTCCATAAAAAAGTTTTAAAACACATTTATTTTCGACTTCTTTTGAGAGTACCCTAGTGATGCCTTTGGACCAAACACTTTTCTTGCGTGGAAGCATGAGAGCATAGGTCTCTCCTCTGACAGGCTGTGAGTGCCACGAGCCCCCAGTTTGCAAGTTGTGTTACAGTGATTCCACTGAACGCCCATTTAGACAACACGCAGCAATAAAATCATAGGTTAGCGCATGGATTCACTTGCTTCCTCTTCCAGCCGTCATGATGGTGGGATCAGAGAGACACGAGTGAGGGAATGATTACCAAGGTCTTCATCATTGCATTAGCTCCCAGCAGGACATCCGTGCTGCTGAAAACTGACTTTGACATCTCCTCCACTGACAGACTAATAAACTCAGTTGTGTGGCCTGCTACGACAATGGACAGCTTTATTTTCTTTTTACATTTTCCACATATATTTACTTATCCAAATGTCCCATTTCTACTAGCGTCTTAAAATCGTGCATTACAACTATGACAACGGAAAGATGATTTACAAGCCAGTTTGAGAGCTAACAGGGGACTTGGTGTGGGGACCTTTAAGAAATATGCTTTGAATCCAAAGCAGGAGCCTCGGTTCTTCCATCCAATTGAAAAGAAAGGCTAACAGATGCCCTGGGGGCATCAGATGATTTGTTGTTTTCTATTTCCTCTCAATGCAGAAGATACACAAATACACCTCAAGGAAGTGCAAACGAGTTGAAAAATAGGAACTCCATTCTCTCAACCCTTGTTTTGTGTGTGCAGTATGACAGACCTAGTGCTAGGTCTGGAGAGACATGCGTGAAAAACCAAAGTGCCTAAACACAAGAAGCTCAAACTAACGCCAAAGAAAGATCGAAAGATCAATTATGACAACCACTTGTGCATGTGAAAGTGATACTCAGGGCAAGTGCTGAGGCAGAATAAAGAATGATCTAGAAGAAAAGTTAGGAAGAAAATTCATGGCCTGAAGAATGGAGTGATACTTATATAATACTGTGCATCAACTCTATTTCAATAAAAATAAAATAAAAACACATTTGACCAAAAAAGAATGGAGTGATAAAAAGAATCTAATGCATTTAAGGAATGAGAAGTCAATGAGGGGCTTCCCCGGTGGTGCAGTGCTTGAGAGTCCGCTTGCCGATGCAGGGAACACGGGTTCGCGCCCCGGTCTGGGAAGATCTCACGTGCCGTGGAGCGGCTGGGCCCGTGAGCCATGGCTACTGGGCCTGCACGTCCGGAGCCTGTGCTCCGCAACGGGAGAGGCCACAACAGTGAGAGGCCCGCGTACCGCAAAAAAAAAAAAAAAAAAAAAAAGTCAATGAGAGCTACTATAATTTGATCCACATGGGGACATAACTAAAACTATTGTGATTTAGGAGGGCTCCAAGTGATGAAAAGCCACACTTACTGAGCTGAGAAGCAGGGATTTTATCATTGAGATCATGGGACAATGAAGGATTTGAAGCTGAGCAGTAATAGAATGTCTTTTAGAAAACAAGGAACAAAAACTAAACTTTAAATTAACCTTAGAATTTCACTAACAACATCTTATGTTACCTGGAGCGTGATACAGCTGGAGAACCTTTTGCAGGATACTCACACTGACAAAGTCAGAGACAATAAGAATATCCAGGTTTGAGTCCTATTCAGGTCTTATCATTGAAATTCCTTGGGCTCTCCATTCTAAATCACTCTGAATCTTGGGTCCTTCCTCTGAATACTTGCTTTGTTTCTCACCAAGGTTGCCGTGGGAACAAAATGATGTAATGTATAAGAAGAAGGAATTCATAAGGAAGGGTTAGAATCGTACTTGTCAAAGGGATTTCACACCCACTGATTCATGAATTTATGCCAGTTGCAATAAGGGACAGAGTCTATTATTTTCCTTTGGTAAATGGCACAAGGAAGGCTCAGATCAGTGGAATTACTGGCCATAGGTCACAGTGTTATTGCATTATAGAATTTTAATGGATAAAGGAATATTTTTCTGAATTTTATCTCTGAATTACATACGCAAAATATGCTTGCAAGATTCAAACGAAGCACCCTGGGAAATCCTTTCTTTCATCACAATTTAGATAGTCCAATCTTACTCTATTATTTAAAATAGAATTAATAAAGTATTTTAAGCATTCACACTGGTTCTCTCCTCTTATTGCTTATTACTCTTACTATTCTTTTAGTTGATCCGTTCCAAATAACAATCACCATAGTTCAATTCAACCACAAGTTTCAAAGGAAGTATGCAAGAGCTTAAAACATCTGTGACCCTCACCCCCCTCCACTTGCTTTGCTTTTCAAGGTTATTGGAGCCAGTAAGAGTATGAAAGAGTACGCGATGCAGGGGACACGGGTTCGTGCCCCGGTCCGGGAAGATCCCACATGCCGCGGAGCGGCTGGGCCCGTGAGCCATGGCCGCTGGGCCTGCGCGTCCGGAGCCTGTGCTCCGCAACGGGAGAGGTCACGACAGTGAGAGGCCCGCATACCACAAAAAAAAAAAAAAAAGATTACTCAGTGTTTTCTAAACCATAGTCAAGATACGGGCTATATGATCTCTGCACATATTATTCTGAGCTAGAACATCAGAAAATGGCAAAGAGGAGAAATAGCAACTGTACGGTATAATGATTACACACGCTATTGCAAGGCGTAACTGCAACACCCTACAGGGTCTCAACACACTTGTTCCGAGTCATACAACTATGGCAAATCAAAATAACCCTTCATAGTGACCATGTACAATCCATGATAATCCACACTGTACCCCTGAGGAATATGGGTTACAAGAAGTATGTGACTTGCCTATGGTCATTTATGACAAATAGATTTGACTCAGGTCTCTTGATTGCAGCCTGGGCTAATTTCTATGACAGTCACCTCTCTGTTCTTTCACCAATGGCAACACCTATGCCAGAACCTAATATCTGTTTAGTAATCTACAGTGTAAAAAGCGTTCCTACAGCCTTATGATTTGATAGCATAGGAAGATAAATTATTGAATGTCTCTTATATGAAAAGTACACCAAAACTTTCAAACACATAATTTTCAACATATAGTAGACACCATTTAACACGGAAATGCCAAATCCCAAATATTATGCTAGATATTTTTTGTCCCGTACCTCTAATCCACACAATAACTGTTAAATGAGTTATTATTTTAGAGATTAAGCAACCGAGGCTGAAAAAAAGCAAGTAATTTGTCCAAGACCAGAAAGCTACAACTATATCTAGATCTGTCTGGATCCAAAGCTGAGGCACAGTTGGAAAATGTGTCTTTATATATTGAGTTTAATATGTATATACCCAGTCCAGATTACTTCTAACTCATGGGATACACCAGAGCTTTGTAATTCTATGGCAATCAGTCTTTTGTTGACTGAAATGCATTAGAAATAAATATGCATTGTTCCCGTTCAGTGTTCAAAGTAAATATCAATGGTTCTCCAAAGGAAGGCAACATCAACAATTAAATTATCTCCAGTTAATTATCTTCTTTCATATTTTGGGATCTTGTGTTGCTTCTAAGGATTTAGAAAAAAGCCAAACCTTGTGATTACATTTTTGCACATTGTCAATCCAATGTAAGTATTTGAAGTTAGCTTTACTGCAGCTTCAATTAAAGAGGAGAAGGGGAGGTAGAGGGAGATATGGAGAGAAGGAGGAAGGAAAGAACAAATAAAACACATCACCACGGAGGAAATGACTGTGGGAAATGCTTAAATGGTTGAGATATGTTCAAAAGGAAGAGAATCGATCCGAGGTGAATATACAACCTTCATTCCCCCTCCCGTCGAATCAGAAGTCTTCATATCCGTTTGTTTATAATCCTACCATGTTCCATAAAATATTTAAGTGTGCTCTTTCTTCCATTTAGAGATTTAAAAAAATTTTATTGGAGTAGAGTTGATTTACAATGTTGTGCTAGTTTCAGGTGTACAGCACAGTGAATCAGTTATACAGATATATCCATTCTTTTTTAGATTATTTTCCTAAATAGGTCATACTCAACACTTAGAGATGTTTTAATGTGGAGAGGAAGGGCTTTCAAACCATCTAGAACTGAGTTCAAATCCCACTTCCACCAGCTCTGTGGCTTTAAGCATGTGGGCCATCAAAAGATGTTTACATTCATTGATCCTCTACTATGTGCCAGTTGGTGCCAGAGAGAGGAACACATGCAAAACTGGCAGTGTAGGAAGAAAAACAAGAACTAAACATTTAACTTTGATGTAGTGGAATCAATTCTCTGTGAGTAGGTACTAAAGGGATAAGGAGGAGCAAGGTCTAGGAAAGGTCTGGGTAGGCTTCTTACAGGAGCTGACAAAGCTACTCAAGCAAAGAAAGTGTAAGAAGAATCTCTGGTCAGGAGACTTTGCATATGTGAAGACCCTGCTGTCTGAAGAAGTCACAGTCTAACAAGGTTAGAGCTAAGGATGTGAGGGTGCCTCAGAGAGTGAGATGACCTATATAAACCACCCATTACAGTGCATGACACTTAAAAGAAGCTCAAGGAATGTTCCTTCTCTTGCCCTTATGCTGTGCCTTGAGTAAAACCCAAACAGTCTCCATGCTCTTCCTTATTTCAAATCCTTCCTTTGATTCTCACCCTTGAAAAACACTCTCCTAAGACTTCTCTGCCTACCCAAGTCCCGCCCTTGTGTCCAGGCCAGACCAATCCTCCAAGAAGCCCTTCAACTCAGCTCATCCTGCTCTAATCTCTCTCTTCACAGACTTGCAGGCACCGTGCAGTCAGACCCATGCACATAACTGCACACCACCTTGCATTACTTATTTATTAACGGATGCAAAGATATTGGTCTTTCCTCCTGAAGGAGAGTAAAATCACTTCAATGGCAGGTAATGGTTTTGAATCACCTAGATCCTGATAACACCTATCATAGCTATCAATCAACAAAGCCTCCTGAAAAGGGAACCCTCCTACACCATTGCAGGGAATGTAAATTTGTGCAGCCACTATGAAAAACCGTATGGAGGTTCCTTAAAAAACTAAAAATAGAGTTGCCATATGATCCAGCAATCCCACTCTTGGGCACATATCTGGAAAAGCTCTAATTCTAAAAGATATATGCACCCCTATATTCATAGAAGCAATACTTAACAATAGTCAAGACATGGAAACAACCTAGGTGTCCATCAACAGATGAATGGAAAAAGATGTGGTAAATACATACATAATGAAATACTTCTCAGCCATAAAAAAGAATGAAATAGGGCTTCCCTGGTGGCGCAGTGGTTGAGAATCCGCCTGCCGATGCAGGGGTCACGGGTTCGTGCCCTGGTCCGGGAAGATCCCACATGCCGCGGAGCAACTAAGCCCGTGAGCCATGGCCGCTAGGCCTGTGCGTCCGGAGCCTGTGCTCCGCAACGGGAGAGGCCACAGCAGTGAGAGGCCCGCATACCACAAAAAAAAAAAAAAAAAAAAAAAAAGAATGAAATAAAACCATTTGCAGCAACATGGATGGACCTAGAGATCATCCTACTAAGTGAAGTAAATCAGACAGAGAAAGACAAATATGGTATTGTTTATATGTGGAATATAAAAAAATGATGCAAATGAACTTACATATAAAACAGAAATAGACCCACAGACATAGAAAACAAACTTATGGTTACCAAAGGGGAAAGGTGGTGAGGAGAGATAAATTAGGAGTTTAGGATTAACATATATGCACTACTCTACATAAGCTGTCACAAAGTGAGAGAGTGGCATGGACATATATACACTACCAAACGTAAAATAGATAGCTAGTGGGAAGCAGCCGCATAGCACAGGGAGATCAGCTCGGTGCTTTGTGACCACCTAGAGGGGTGGGATAGGGAGGGTGGGAGGGAGGGAGACGCAAGAGGGAAGAGATTTGGGAACATATGTATATGTATAGCTGTTTCACTTTGCTGTAAAGCATAAACTAACACACCATTGTAAAGCAATTATACTCCAATAAAGATGTTAAAAAGAAAAAAAAAAAGAATAAATAGGTACAAGTCAAAAAAAAATAGATAACCAACATGGACCTACTGTACAGCACAGGGACCCATACTCAATATTTTTTAATAATCTATAATGGAAAAAAAATCTGAAAAGGAATATATATTTATATTTAACTGAATCATTTTGCTGTACACCTGAAACTAACACATTGTCAATCAATTACACTTCAATAACAAATTAATTAATTAAAAAATAAATTTTTGAGAAACGTTGCCTTTCTTTCACTTATTGTGCTTTTCTCCAACTTCTTATGTAAACATCCAGCCATTCAACTATGACCAAGCACAATGAGGAAGTAACCTGGGGGACATTGCTTGGACATTTCTGTTTATAATCTAGTCTCGGAACACTGCTCTTCTGCCTTTTAGGTTACCATTTTTTCCTTCGTTCTTCCTTTTTCTTTCCTCACACTTCCTTCTTAGTTGTGTCTCAATCGTATCTCTTCTTGAGCTCCTTAAAACATTTTACTTGGCAGTTTCCACCTTTGGCCCACCATATCTAATTGATTTCAACTATTCAAAAGGCTTCAGCAACTATACACCCAGTGATCATGATCTTCACCCCGAGACCTGACTCTGGGATGTCCAAGTACTTCTGCATAGGTAACATCTCTCCAGGCAAACATCATGCCCCCAACTGAACTGAAGATTTCATCTGCTAAGTCTTTGCCTCGGTCTGCATGCCTTCCACCTGTTCAAATGGTAGCTGACATGGATCAGGGGCTTTGCATTTGCCAGGCACGAGGCTAAATACTTTATGGGAATCCTTTTATTTAATCCTCATGATATTTCCATTACGTGGCTGCTATTACTAGCCACATATCACAAACGAGGACATTACAGCACACAGCACTCACATAATTCACCCTAGGTTGTACATCTTGTAAGTTGTAGAGCCTGGATTTGATGTGAGACTGTCAGGCCCAGAGCGACCTGGGGACTTAGTCACTACATCCTTCATTCATGAAGTCTTCCAAGCTACAAAGCTACAAGCCATCCTTCTCTCTGCTGTATTCGATTTGTCTCCAAGTCTGTTTGATCCAATGTTAGATATGCCTTTCAAGTCAGGTCCCTTCTTTCTAGCTTGCTCTGACTCTCATTATTTGCTGCTCACATAATTGCAGATAGCATCGTGTCTCTTCCTTACACCCAACACACACCCAACCTGGACCCTTGCACCCAATATTAAGTTGTCTTCCAACTTCAGTGCATGCTCTACAATACTATCACAGTTAGAGTCCCAAAAAGAACTTACTAAATAAAAAAACAAACAACGAAATATATATTAGCAAGTCAATTCTCAGCATTAAAACAAAACCAAGAAACTGTGGCTGGCTCCTAGGTGCTCAACAGAGAAACAAGCTCCTTCTCAATGAAACACCCATCTTCTCTTCTGTCTGCCAATCCTGACTCTCCTTTCCTCCATTTCACCTTAGATTCCAACTGTGCTAAGCAGCTCATAGTACGCCCTGCTGCACGACACTTCATGTGTCTCTGTCTTTTGTGTCCCTTGTGTCCCTTGTTCTTTCTCATCCTTCAAGCTTCTGCTCAAATGTCAACTATTGTGAAAACCTTCTCACCTCCCCCAGAAAGGGACAGTGCCCTTACCCCAGTAACTCCACATTACTGTGTGCTCCTATCTGGTTTATCCATCCGTGTATACAGCCAACAGCAGATACCTACGATGTGTCAGGGATTAGACAAAGGGTTGGGGACACAGAGAAGATTCAGACACCATCCTGTCCTTAAAGAGTCCCCATTTGATGGCACAAAGAGTTATCTTTTTCTGCATAACTGTCTGTCTCACCAATTGCATGATATGCCCTGGATGTCACCAGTTCTTTAGATATGGTTAGTACAGATGTAAGCAAGACACAGTTCCTCTCCTAAATGAGTTTACAGTCTCAGTGGGGGAGTTAACATGAATAAAAGTAATGATGACACCAAAGACTAGTGTCCATAAAAGGAAGCAGGGAGTGGATTCAATGATTCATTCCTACTGTAGAGTACAGGGAACTCTGCTCAATGTTCTGTAATAACCTAATTGGGAAAAGAATTTGAAAAAGAACAGATACATGTACATGTATAACTGAATCACTTTGTTGTACACCCGAAACTAACACAGCATTGTTAATCAACTATACTCCAATATAAAATAAAAAAGATTTAAAAAAGCATTACTGTTTTTGTTTTTCTTCTTCTACTTTAGGTAGCTAGTTGCAGCTTAGAACAGCTGCTGATGGCATTCAGGGTTAACCCTGGAGATGATTTTTCTTTAGATCTTGATAGGAAACCCACAGAATAATATTAGGATATGAGTTGACCTGAGCAACGAGATATGAGTCCTGCTTTTAAATAAACCTCTTATTACCAGAATCCCCTACCCTCTCTAACCTTTCATTTCAACCATGAAATATCATGCAGTGAGAGGACCATTTACCTACTGCTAAAATAGCTAAAGTGTTATCCCTCTATGATGGCTACCTTAGAGGCTGATCGCCAGACAACTTGATATGCTCCCAATCAATACCTGGCTATTCATTGCCCAATGGGGGAGGCAGTACATCAAGTTTGGGAGAGGAGGAAAGCAGATATTTTCTTGACAAGCTGAAAAGTGAGCTGAAAGGCATTGTTAGGGTATCGGAGAGCCTACATGGTAAAAAGGGATTTGCAAAGGCTGAGAAACGGTGAAGAGGCCCCGGAAAAGGGTCCATGTGAATGTGACCCTACTGAGGAGATCAAGGACAGTCCCACTCATGAGGAGACATGTGGAAGAGGAGGAGTAGGTACTTGGGTCCTTACTGAGTCCGCCCAAGGTGAGAGTCACTGTCAGCTGCCTGGTTACTGACATCAGATGTGCTTTCAAAAGGTACATACTTGTTGAATGATTAAATACAGTTCTGTAATTCCTACTGCATAATTCACCTATAAAACCTTTTTCTTCGTCTGGAATTCATCATGAGGGCCCATAGTAATTTCCATATCAATATGCAAATGTTTTATGGGACTTCCCTGGTGGCACGGTGGTTAAGAATCCACCTGCCAATGCAGGGGACATGGGTTTGAGCCCTGGTCTGGGAGGATCCCACATGCCGCAGAGCAACTAAGCCCACGTGTCACAACTACTGAAGCCCGCACGCCTAGAGCCCGTGCTCCTCAACAAGAGAAGCCACCGCAATGAGAAGCCCGAGCACCGCAAGGAAGAGTAGCCCCCGCTCACCGCAACTAGAGAAAGCCCATGGGCAGCAACGAAGACCCAATGCAGCCATAAATAAATAGCTAAATAAATAAATTTTTAAAGTATGCAAATGTTTTAGTAAAAACACGTAAAATAGTTTTATAACATATAGTAAACAATTCTGGCTTAGAAGGTGAAACAAGATATCTCAAAAAATAGTGATCAGAGTATAAACTGTAGCAAGACTTTAGGAAAGCTAGTTGAAATATGAATCAAGATCCTTGAAATGATTCGTAATCTTTGACTCAAATATGCCATTCTTATGCCCAGTTCAAGAAAACAATGGAACACGTGGGGTTAAAATTTATTTAAGCACACAGATGCCCACTGTGGTATTGGTTAGAATAATAAATATTTGGAAACAACACAGGGCTCCTCATCCCCCACCCAGCAAAAGATTAAAATGGTTGAATAAAAACAAGAAGTCATTAAATAGACTATTTATTAGGCAGTCATTAAAGTCATATTTATAGATACTGCAATAACGTGTGAAAAGCTTTGGTAATGAAGGGAAGTGAGCTCAGATTTCCCCTAGGGGAAAGTGCTTTATGGGAATACCACTTGGGCTTCAGGAAGGAATGAAATGAGCTATTTTCCCTTTCTTGAGCCAGGCAGACATCTGCATTATCCCAAATCACAGCATATATATTCTACCATCATACCTTGGCTCTTGGCAACCTCTGTTTTCAATAGGCTTCCCTCGTCTTTTTATCCATTTTAATTTGAGCTGTCTTTCAAGTGCTGACTCAACCTACTTCCCTCCAGGATGATTTCATGATTATTCTAGAACACAAAAAAATTCTCACCTCTCAGTCTTCTAGGACTGCATTTTCTATCTGGTATCACAATATCCTACTGGGTCTCAAGCAGTATGAAAGATGTCATGAATGTCCCATCACTAAGTTCATATACAGAGGTTTGCAAAATGTCTTTGTTATTTGAGAAAGGAAATAAGATACAGGGCTTATCTTGCATCACAGCCATATTCCCTCTATTTAAATCCCAGCTCCTTCATTTGCTACATATGTTACCTTGAAGAAGATACGTAACCTTCTGGGCTCATCTATAAAATGGGGAGAATAATAATGCCCACCTCACTTTATCATTATGTTGTAGACTAATCTATGATTAAGCTCCCATAACAAAACCTCTTCCTTTTAATCTTAACTTGGATTCATAATATACCAGGGCCAAGATATACCTTGAGTACTCAGTAGTTTGGCTTCAATTACACAACCTTCTAAACTTGCACATTTTAGAAAACCAATAACCAGCTCTGGTGATCGGAAGGATCTGATCACTGGGTGGGTTGCCAGGACTGAAAACATTATTTTACCTTCAGTTTTCCCTCTGGCAAATAGGATACAACTTAGGGGAGAAAACTGCTGACCAAAGCAACTTACAGACATTATGTTTAACGTCAGTTCATGGGATAAGTGATGGTCTCATATTTCCCTCTTCTGTGGGGAAGCTGCCACAGATCGGAGAGGAATTGCCCACATAATCATCATATCTTGTTAAGCAGGAGGCTTTGAACCAAGTGTGTTTGAAAAGTAACATAACTTGTGTACCGAAGTTCTTTATATGTCATCAGGTAAGGAGGAAAGAAAATTGAAATGCAATGATGACTTATCTAATTTTAACAGCAACCTACCATGTTTAAGGACTTTGGGAATTCCCACTGTACCATTCCTCAGAGTTCATCATACCCTCCTCCTCAGCCAGACCCCTCTCTTATCCACAAAGCTAAATAGAAGGAAGCGAATTATCTCTGTCCTTAGTCAGCTCTATTGGTTCACGTGTACTAGGATGTACCAAGAATGAAAAAAACCAAACTAATCCCAAAGAGCACGAAAAGACAAAAGACCAGTAGTCAAGAAATTACGATTTTTAAGTATCGTTATAAATGTCTTACAAATCTAAAGGTCTTGCATCGACTCTTCTGATTGTGCATGACTGTTTCAAGGAATTAAAGCCCAACACACCAAGGGCATTGCCATTTCCACACTAGCAGGTTTGTGAATTTGCTTGTTTGGCTTTTACCCGAGGGGATCCTCTGTTCTGTTTTCTGTATTTTAGCAGCTCTCATTTCTGATGCCCTACATTCGGGACACAGACTTTCTGAAGGCAGGAAAGCATGACTTGATTTACTCAATTTACACACGTGACGCAAAACAGTGCTCCTCACCCAGCTAGGGGGAGGAGGAGGGATTAGTTAAAGGGAGACAAATTCTTGAATTGCATAGGCATCCAAACCTCACAGCCAACCAAGCACCGCTGATCTGTCCTGGCTGGGTGCCCAGAAGGGAAGGAGGGGTTTCACAGTGTTGCAGCCCATGGTATAGACCCTGAGTAATGTCACAGAAAGGGGGATACAAAGAGAATGAGATTTTTAAGGCTTGGTATGTTAAGTTTCCTGATCATCAACTTTGACAGTGTTCCTTTAAAAGTCAGCACCTCGCATCCATCGACTTTTAAGTTCACGCTTTTTTTTATAGAGTTGGAAATCTATTTTTAGCATGATGGATGGATAAATTTAAAGGAGGAGAGCATCCAAAGAGATGAACTTCTCAAAATATTAAATTACTTTAGGAGAAAGTGAAGAGAATTAGCTTTACAAATCATAGGAATGTTATCATATGATTTGGCCAGTATTTGGATAGTTTTGACTTAAATCTTCAAGTTTCTCTCATCTCACTAGTAAACTGATGGCCACTCTGGTTGCCTCTGAGGTTCTTATAAGAGCATTGTCCATACAATCTGGACAGTCCTGTCTGTGTCCTACAATATATCTGTCCAAGTATATGTTGTTCTTGGCTGTTTAGGGATAATAGTTCTGGAACTGGACTCACATTTACAGATTGGGGGTTTCCCTGGTGGTGCAGTGGTTAAGAATCCGCCTGCCAATGCAGGGGACACGTGTTCGGGCCCTGGTCCGGGAAGATCCCGCATGCCGCAGAGCAACTAAGCCTGTGCGCCACAACTACTGAGCCTGCATGCCACAACTACTGAAGCCCGTGTGCCTAGAGCCTGTGCTCCACAACAAGAGAAGCCACCGCAGTGAGAAGCCCGTGCACTGCAATGAAGAGTAGCCCCAGCTTGCTGCAACTAGAGAAAGCCCACATGCAGCAACGAAGACCCAACAGTCAAAAATTAATTAATTAATTTTACAAAAAATTATAGATTGGTATTAATTGAGAATCTTAAATAAAAACTTGTAATTTTAGCCTTAAAATGGTCCACAAGATTTTTTTAGTTTTCCTTTACAGGATCTGTGAGAAAACAAGCTCCGGAGTGTTAAAATTATGTCCTTGTTCAAGTATAAGAGTTTGCTAAAAATTAAATCTAATCTCTCTCAGTCCGTTGTTCACTGTTCCAAATCTCTAAATAGAAAATTTTAAGTAAGTTATATCATTATAAAGCCAGACAGTGTTTTTCACTTCTACAGGCAACTAACAGTAATAATGTCATCTCATGATGGCCAATGGGCTATTTCTTCTCTGATTTGCTTAGCCTCCTCTGTGGTCACCATTGGTGAATGTTACATTACAAGGCATAGAAGAGGCCACAGAATGGCTGAGAGATCTGCAGGGATGAGAGCATCAGCGCTGTTCATCCTGGATCAGAGTCTGATTCTAGCCCAGCTGGCATCTACCATTCCCTTTCTGCATTCTGAGTGCCATGCCAGGAACAGCAGGGACTTAAGGAAAACAGGTGAGATCTGGCCCTGAGTGACAGTCTCCCTGAAGTCCTCAGAAAAGGTCCAGCCTTGTTGGCTCTTACATTATTCTAGAAGGCCCTTCTCCCACTTCTCTACCTTCTAAGTCAATTTAGAAGTTCACATTTTCTGTGAAATCTCCTACAACTATCGCCAGCACCTTCCAATTACATCTTTGTCAGTTAAACTTACAGTTCATTTCACACGGTGTGACATACAATTCTCCAAATGGCAAACCTTCTCTATTTTTTCATGTGTTTTTTTTGTTTGGTGACCCTGACAGGACTATCGAATTACGGAAATCGTGGCGCTCCTGTTCTTCCTTTACTTTTTCCTCCTCTCCCCTTATTCTCTGTGTGCTCCAGGTTCCTCACTTCCTGCTTCCTTTCTTACCACTTACTGTCCGAACTCTCCCGCCATGTGAAACTACTTGCAGTTTCAGTTTCCTTTTTTCTTTTCCTTGTCTGCCACATTCCTATCATGAGATCAGCTCAAACCTTCTATCTGAAGCTTCTCCAACATGAACACACAGACATTGTCAGTACTTATCACCAATATGCTGGTTCTATTGTCTCAGATACCATGGGAAGATGACACTTCCTACCCTCTTGAAGTTAGCTGCTCATGGGACTTTATGTGGCCAATGATTCCGTGAGTGGAAGTAACATTTGCCACTTCCAGGTAGAAGCGTCCAAGTAGAAACTTCCAGGTAGAAGCTTTTAAAAACACACGTTTCCTCGTGCATCCCTCTCCCTGACAGGGCAACATTCCAGATGATGGAGTCTCTGTCAGCTTCCCAGAATAAGAACACCTTTGGAAGAGGGTCCCCTGCAGACCTGTGATATGCAGGTAACGCAGGCATGACTCAACTGTTCATTACTTACGCCACCGAGATGCAGGTTGTTTATCGCACAGCCTAACTCAGCCCATCTAGACAATGCACTTGACTTCAGAGCTCTTCTTTGTGTGCCTACAGCACCTGGTCTTTCCTCTCCCTCAACACTTATCCTATTTCCTGTCTGTCTTCCTGGTAGACCTTAAGCTTCATGATGATACGGCTTTGTATCCGTGCATCCTCTATGCTCACCACAGTGTTTGGCATAGAGTATGCTCTCAAGAAACACACATTGGGAACTTCCCTGGTGGCGCAGTGGTTAAGAATCCGCCTGTCAATACAGGGGACATGGGTTCGAGCCCTGGTCCAGGAAGATCCCACATGCCGTGGAGTGACTAAGGCCATGTGCCACAACTACTGAGCCTGCACTCTAGAGCTGGTGAGCCGCAACTACTGAGCCCGAGAGCCACAACTATTGAGGCCGCGTGTTGCAACTACTGAAGCTTGCACGCCTAGAGCCTGTGCTCTGCAACAAGAGAAGCCACTGCAGTGAGAAGCCCCCGCACCACAACAAAGAGAAGCCCACACTCGCAGCAACTAGAGAAAGCCCGCGCACAGCAATGAAGACTGAACGCAGCCAAAAAATTTTTTTAAAAAAAGGAACACACACTGAAGGAATGAATAAAACATGCCCACCCCATGTTGAATATATCCTGACATTATTCCCGATATTCGTAGATTTTTGCCCATTCTACTGTGGGCTGGCATGAGTCTACTCACAGTTATGGCACGTGGCGCCCACGTAACCTGTGTCACTGCAGTTACAGGAGAAGGTCATCCAAGACTGGGAGCAGCTTCCTCCGTGTTCACAGTAGTTTGGCAAACACCTTGAGAGATGGAGCAAAATCAAACAAAATAAACCAAATCAGTTGAAATAAGGGGAAAAACAAAAACATCTTATATCCAACTACAAGAATTAATGGTAGAAATTGGTCTGCTATACTCCCATTCCTGAGTGACACTTGAATACGTGGACATAAGACAATGGTTTCACCACAAGAGGTGGGTCCACCTGATACTACTGGGCAAAGAAAGGCTCAGGGCTGATTTAGGCAATTAAATAAAACATTGCAACATTCGGGCACATGTTCATTGACTTAAAGTTAATTTGAAGTGGTCAGAACGTGTAAGGTTTTTCACTTACTGTAGAAGAAAATAGACAAAGATGTAATTTTGCATTTTGAAAAGGTTTTGCATTTTTAAAGGAAAGGGGAAAGGGGCGAATAATTGAGGTCATAATCCTGCTTCTCTTTTGGGTGACGGCCAGGAATCTATTTTAAACTCCCCATGAATTAGAAAAGATGGTATCTGTTCAGTTAACATACTAGGAAATTCTATAATTATTAACAGAGCCAATAACACCCTTAAAATGAGGCCTTTACTACTTATAATGAAAACAGTATGACTATTCTGAAAAATACTTTCACCATACACTTTAAAAACTCTCTGAAACGTTCATATAAGTTAACCCAGAAATCACCCGTAGATGGCTCTATCTTTAGGACGTATTTCAAAACATAAAACTATGTGTGCTAATTATTGTTATTCACAATGATGCCGTGATGAATCCATGTAAGTTTCCAACATGAGACGATTTCTTAGGAAAGTTGTAGTACATAATATTAATGGGCTATCATAAAGCTACTACAAATGATGTTAGCAGAAAGGATTAAAACAGACTGGGGCTGGATTAAGTGAAAATTCAAGATATGAAGCACGGCCACAATGAAGTAAAACAAACATTTTCTACTGCAAAAATAACAAGGACAAACGTTAAGTGTCACTTGGGCTAAGGGGAGTGAAGGCAGCAGTCATTTCTTCTGGACAAAGATCACAGACTTCAGGGTTACATATGTCTGAACACAAATCCCAGCTCAGCAATATACTACAGGGTGTCTTTGGGTAATTCTCTTCATCTCTTACATACATGATTTAAAATCTCTACACCCTGGGTACTGTTCTCCTAAAAAAATAATGAGGCAAGTGCTCAATATGTATAACAAATAAGATTAAGAGTACGAGCAATGCTAAACAGTGAAATTTTTGAAAACAATCTTTACGGGAAAAGTAAAATCTCATGAATTTCAACAGGGACAGGGTAGAAACAGCGAAATCACGGAAGTGGTGTAATGCAACAAAAGGGTTCATTGTGCAGCCTCCAAAAATGTCAGGCAAGGAAAAGTAAGATGATTTACCCTACGCGTCCTACATAGGTAGGAAACCCTCCAGCAATGATTGTTTCAAAGGCCAGAAACTAATATTCCTGCATATGTCCAGACATATTATTGGAAATGTTCTGCTCAGCACAGCAAACACACTGTTGTGCTGACAGGGCTTCTGTTTGGGAAAAGCCTTTTGATAACTCCGTGGTGTCCAGCTAGGGCTTAAAAACACAGAACAAAGGGGGGGAAAGAGACCCAGTAATTCCGCTCTGGAACATGATCACAAAATCCAACCAATCAATACATAGACCCCAAAATGAGCCCTTCCGTACTCCAAATTCTACCTTTCCTCTGGATCCCCCCACCCAGCTTGGTGGAAAAGAAACAGGCTTGTTACTCAGACAAACCACAGGTTTCTGCCCCCCCACCCCCCGCCACCAGTAACCTTGTGCGGTGGGGAAGTTAGATAAACTTGAAGCATCAGTGTCCTCATGAACAAAATCCAAGCAAGAACCTCTGCCTCTGGGTGTGCCCTGATAGAGAGCCTGTGAAGGCCCACCCTCCTCCATACCTTTTCTTCTTTTGCATCCAGAGCTCCTGGTTTCTGAATACTGCTTCTCCTGCAGTGTACTTTCCTCAAAATCTTTCCTCTCTGAACCTCTCAAATTCTTACATGACATGTCTATGGCTGCTCTATCCCACCCCATCCCACTCCCCTCCCCCAATGACACACACACACACACACACACACACACACACACACACACACAAGTCAGATTCCATGACTGACAAACAATGGTATTACTGTTCCCCTCCCTCCACCAACAAAAAGTTAATTGCTTTAAAGATGGACAGCTGAGCAAAGCCAGGTCAGTAGGTAGTTATCCTATAGTTCTTTTGGTTTTGGCACCAAGAAAGTTCAGATCAGCCCCTTTTTTGATGACTGCAGCTATAAAATAAAAACGCTGAAGTTCTCATTGGCCATGTTTTCAGCCACGAGAAGAAAGTTTATCTGCAGTGAAAAAGAGAGAGAAAAAAAAACTGCTGAGGTCCAGGATGCAGCAGAAAAGACAGATGGAGAGAATCCTGACAATATTTGTACAGCGGATCTCTGCTGTTTCCAAGATTAGGTTGCATCCCTGAACTTTCTGAGGGCTGGATGTTTTAATCTAGCTTAGATTCTGTGAGACAACCCAAGATCTTTCTGGGAAAGCCCCCTATTTATTCAGGCTAGCTTGAGTTGGGATTCTCTTATTTCCAACGAACAATCTTAACTTTTTGTAAATCAGCATCCTATAAATACAAACAGCAATAGAAACACATTTTTCCTTACAATTTTACACTTTAAAATATTTTTAAAACTCAATATTGCCAAGCTAAGTGGAGCGTGTAGGGGGAGGGATCTTGTGGAAAAGTATAAGGACTAGCTGGGTACTTTGAACATATTTAGAAACCCTCACACAGACCTTGTATTACAGTGTTACTAAACTCAATTTACCAACGGATATGTAGGCTAGAAATTCATTTGTTTATGGTCACTCAAAAAAAAAATGATGTATTTCTGAGAGGGAAAAAGAGTAGTTGGGGAAAGAAAAACATCTAATATTCCTAGAAGGAGAAAAAATTGAATGAATACTTACAGGGCTGCCTTTGAGCTTGGTTCATTTTGGTTCAACGCACACTGTGATTAGAAAAACTCATTTGTAAAGTAGACACTCAAAATAAAAGATGTGTAACCCCAACTGGCTTATTTTAAAAGGGCAGTTTTAGGAGTATAATTTCCATATTCTTTAATCAGTTCATTTTAACTGGTGTTTTGTTTCTTTTTCTCTCTACTTGGTATACACTGAGCACTTGAGACATGAACACAGAAAGAGGTCAGTGTGGAACCACGTAAGTGAATAGAACTCTTTAAGTGTGAGGACAGTGACAATCTTAGGTGTAAGGCACTGAATTCAATTTGCTGCAAGATAATCATGCTGAAAAACTATCTTCTAAAATCCTAATGATATTTCTCATAGGTAGCTGAATCAGATGTGCCTTCTTGTGGTGTACGATGTTTAATAAACAGAGCTTTCAGCATAAACACAACTGTTGATGTCATACTCTTCAGAAGCCCAAAGAAGCATCATGATGTGTGCCAGCAAGGACTCAGAGAGCAGGGCACATGCATCAGAAGCTGTTTGCGTATTTCTAAAAGTAGGATGTGCATAATTTGAAGGGAGATGAATGAAAGAGTTGAAGAAAAGGCAGAAAAGAATTAGGAATGGAAGGAGAAAAGAAAAAAAATATAACAGGGACAAAAGTGTTATACGAGTTTTATATGAGAATGTATAATTTTCCCCGAAATCAAAACTTCTTCCAAAAGAGAAGGCTCATTGCTAGTTGGAGCTGTGGACCATCCAGGTAAGAGATGAGGTGGGAGGAAGAGTTGTCCGGAGAGGCCCACGGACCTCATTAATGGTCCTGTCCAGCCTTCTGTGGCATAAGGCTCTGGCTCACAGTTGTTAGGTGGTGTGATTTCTTGTTCGCAGGCAGATATGAAGGAAAAGAAAATGTTTCTCCTTAAAGATGCACAGCAAGGAAGACAGTTAGATAAGCTGCTTCAAAGAAGAGAGTATTTTATAGAATACTGAGAGATTGACCTACTCCAAAGACTAGAGTCCAGTTTCAAGCATCCTGGCAAGCATATTTTCTGCCAAATACACTTTGCCCCCCTGGGCATTAGGAAGAACCAAGGGACCCCTGCCATTTTCCTTGAGAAAGATCGGAGTGGTTCTTTCCCTAACTTAGCTTTCACTGAGGCCAAGCACAAGTTTCCAGCTGGAGCAGATCAACCCTGGGAAAAGCATTAAGAAAGTGGGGGGAATCAACATAGTTTTGGAAAATATAGTCAGTATGTTTATAATTTACAAAGTTTCAAAGAATCAATATGAATTTTTGGCTTCTCTTAAACGAAGATCAGATTACTGAGAACAGTCATTGTAAATCTCATGATTTTCCATGCCAGTAGCTTCCAAATTTATATTTCAAGTTCAGTCTTCTCTCCTGAATGCCAGACCCATAAATCCAGCTGCCTGCTTCAAAGTTCCACTTGGGTGTCAGATGTTTCAAACTGCAGATGTTTCAAACTGCATGTCCAAACCTGAATTTCTGATCTCATACTTCACCTCCTGCCCCCCAAGTTCTCTACTCACATCCTTCACTATCAGAGGAGGGCAACTCCATACTTAGCACTCTCCAGACCCCAACACTTGCAAGTCCCCCCCTTCCCTCACAGCCCTCATCTGAGGGATGAGTACATGTCTCTGGCTCTGCTTTTAGAATCTGTTCTGCATCTGACCACTTCTCATCACCTCCTGCTACCACTCTGGTCTGAGTCAACAGCATCTCTTGCCTGAACAACTGTGATCATCAGCCAACTGGTCTACCAGCTTCCATCTCCGATCCCTTCAGTATGTCCCAACACAAGAGCAAGAGAGATCCTATTAACATCTAAACCAGATTGAAACCCTTCAAGGGCTTTCTGTTTTAATCAAGGTAAAAGCAACATCTTTAAATGACCTACCAGTTCCTGTTGATATGTACCCCCATCACTTCTCCAAATTCATCCCTACTCTTCTCCCTTTTCTACATCTCCCCCAGCCATGCTGAACTCCTTGCTGTCCTTAAAACACACCAGGGATGCTGCCTGGTCAGGGTCTTTGCACTGAAGTTCTCTTTGCCCAGGATGCTCTCCCCCACATGTCTACATGGCCCACTCCTCACCTCCTTCTTGTCTCTGATAAAACGGTGTTCTCAAGGAAGCCTGCCACAATCATGCTACTTAAATGATCCTGCAATCCCACTCCTGGACATTTATCTGGAGAAAACTATAATTCGAAAAGGTACATGCATTACTATCACTGCAAAACAAAAACAAAAACAAAAACAAAAAACAGATTAATTGCAGCACTATTAACAATAGCCGAGACATGGAAGCAACCTAAATGTTCATCGACAGATGAATGGATAAAGAAGATGTGGTATATAGACACAATTGAATATTACTCAGACATAAAATATACGAAAATAATGCCATTTGCAGCAACAAAGATGGACCTGGAGATTATCATACTAAGTGAAGTAAGCCAGACAGAGAAAGACAAATATCATATGATATCACTTATATGTGGGAAGATTTCAAAAAATAATACAAATGAACCTACATACAAAGCAGAAATAGACCCAGAGACATAGAACACAAGCTTATGGTTACCAAAGGAGAAAGTGGGGAGGAGTGACAAATTGGGAGTATGGGATTAACAGATACTCACTATTATATATAAAATAGATAACCAACAAGGACCCACTGTATAGCACAGGGAACTATACTCGATATTTTGTAATACCTTATAAGGGAAAAGAATCTGAAAAAGAATACATACATATATATATATATATATATATATATATATATATGAGTGTGTATGTGTATATATATATATGTGTGTGTGTGTGTGTATGTGTATAGATAGATAGATAGATAGATAGATATCTGAGTCACTTTGTTGTACACCTGAAACTAACACAGCATCGTAAATCAACTATACTTCAATTTAAAAAAATATATAAAATAAAATTGCAACTCTCCTTCACTCAGCACCTCCAATCCTCTTTCCCAGCCTCCCTTACTTTTTCACCCTTAGCACTCCCTGTCTTTTAACACAATATACACTCTGCTTATTCATTAAGCCTATGATTTGTTACCTGTCTTCCCACAAAGGAAGGTAATCTCCATAAGGGCATAAGTTGTTTTCTATTTTGTTCACTGAGTATGCAATGTAGTAAACAGAGTGGGCACTCAATAAGTGGCTGTTGACTGCATAAATAAATAAACTTCATATGTCTGGGGTACAATAGCCAGCCGAAGCTGTCCTCATTTAGCTAAGCCTCTTCAGCTAACCACAGCCTATCATCTCATCTTTACTATTACCTTCCTGACCCTGAGCAGCACAATAAGAGCTGAGTGGGGTAGAGGGGAGACAAAGAGCTTCACCTTTTTTTAAGTGAAGAAATCTTGAGACACATAAAGGGAGCCTTCTGTGCAACCACAGGCAAGAAGCAATTTAGAGAGAGGAGACAGAAACCCAGGTGCAGGAGGGAAGAAGTAAGATGGACACCATGAATGCAATCCTCTTTAGTGGCCTTTAAGGCTATGAGTAAATGATGCAATTTCTTTTCATTACTTGTAAGTACAATCTCTGAAGTACTTACAGAGATAATTTTCTACAAATTGGAGATGCTTTTGAAATGATGCAAATTAGTGCTCCTTTGAAGACATGTCTAGCATTCCTGATAAGTCTGTGTACAATTTTTGATAAGTTTTAATGAGATAAAAAGTCTGTTTGGGAAATTCAATTTACCCATCTAGCTCTTGTTACCTTTAACCAGATGTTAAAGAGTGCAATGATCTTTAACCAGCCTTGTGACTAACCTAATCACATTCAACCAAACATTCATGGTTAGTCTCCTACAAAATATCTCCACCAAGATTGGGACGTTGTGGATTTGGCTTTCTTGAAGCCTTTCCCCTCGAAAGGAAACTTCGACATGTGTTCATGATCACATCTGAGATGTAGCTTTTTTTTTTTTTTTTTTTTTTTTTTTTTTTTTTTTTTTTTTTTTTTTTTTTTTTTTTTTGTGGTATGCGGGCCTCTCACTGTTGTGGCCTCTCCCGTTGCGGAGCACAGGCTCCGGACACACAGGCTCAGCGGCCATGGCTCACGGGCCCAGCCGCTCCGCGGCATGTGGGATCTTCCCGGACCCGGGCACGAACCCGTGTCCCCTGCATCGGCAGGCGGATTCTCAACCACTGCGCCACCAGGGAAGCCCTAAGATGTAGCTTTAATGTGTTATTTTCTCTGTTTTACAGATGAAGATAGTAAGACAAGATGAGTGTAAATAACTTGTCCGTGTATGAAGTGATGGAGCCATGCCTCCTGTCACTGAAGCCTGTACTCTCAAGCACTGTGCAGTCTTTCCACCGCCAAATGCCATGTGATCTATCTCCTTAAAGTGAACTTCAAGCATGCATCTTAGAGCATCACTTCTGCAAAGGGTGAGAGGGAGTGGGGGCTTCACACAGTTTCCCGCTGATTTCAGAAACTAGTTAGCAAACTTGGAGCTGTCAGTTTAGAGTTCTTAAAATACATTTTTGGTGGGAGAAGAGGTCTTGGTGACCATGACAAATGGGTTAATTGGGAATAAATAAATCCACAGGAGAGAATCAAGTATATATTTATTATATAATTAGCATAATGATATGCTATATCATATATATATCATATCATATATATGATATATAATTTACTCTATAAATTTCATACAGTGGTGAAGGGTGGGGAAAGAAGGTTTTGATTCTACTTCAACCACTTTTTATTACTAATTTGTGAAATCTTTAAATAAGTAGCTAAGAAAATGACCCCTGTCCCTGCTCTGCTCTTGTTTTTATTTTATTATTTTCAGATAACAAAGACTATTTTCTGTGTTCGCTAAGTCTGTCTGAGTTAATGAGATTGTTTCTAGACTCTGCCTGCTTTTGGTCGAAGGGCCTTATAAGTTATTAATGCAAGCCAGACACAGCCTTTTAGCCTATTCAAAAATTCAAAATTTTAACCTATTATTTAACATAAACTTAAAAATTATCTAATCTTACAAAAATATAGAAAAATGCAGAGACTCATCACAGTCTTAAGCAAAATGGAAAATGCATTCAGGAATGCATTTGTCTTTGAATACAGGGTACAGACTTCATGGCCAGCCCACTATCAATGGTGTGGAGCACTTGACTGAGCATAGGGGCCAGAGTGGTCCAGGAGCACCACCAACAAGGATAATGTCTGCATGTTCATCTCAGCATAATAAGTGCCTACTTTAGGCATAAAATTTCTAATCCCCCAAATTTGTAAATTCAGTATCAACAGCTCAAGATAATCAAAGCCTTAGTAGTAATATTTTTGGGTGAAGAAGGAATATGGTACTGAAAGAAAAAAAAAAAATGGTCCCAAAGGTGATCTTTTCCAGAAACTTCTATATCATGCATCTTTCTGGGAAGAAACTAGCATTCTTGACTTTGAAAAAATTCTTTAAGCATATTTATAGTGAATTTTAATAAGATTAAGAGCAATGTCAGTAGACTGTAACCCTTAAGAGGAAGCTTACTTAGGACATTAAATAGTCTTGCATCAAGTCAAGAAGTTTAATAATCATTAATTGACTATTTTTGTTATGTCTAACAAGGAATATCTAATTTTTCTTTTTTCATAAAATAGGACCTGCCAAGAGTTGGAGCTTTGAATTGGCCTGAGATAGGTATTTTTTTTCTTCTTGTAGCAAGATTCTATTAAAACCTTGAAAAGATTTTCTTAATAATTATTTGATATTTATAACTTTTAAGGGAACTTGGCCTATTTAAGTATGAGCCTTGTAAACTCCAATTTAAAAAGTGTAAGATAACTGATTTAGATCTAAAAATCTTACTTATTAGAACATCTCAAATAAATTAACTTCACCAAAGTTAAATGTTCATGTTTCTGAATATTTAACTTTGATAAATATTTGGTATTCTGTTTTTTAATATCATAAATTAAACTACTTGGAGAGTAAATAAAACATATCATAAATTGGGTCATTTGTGGAGATGTGGATGGATCTAGAGACTGTCATACAGAGTGAAGTAAGTCAGAAAGAGAAGAACAAATATCATCTATTAACACATATATGTGGAATCTAGAAAAATGGTTCAGATGAACTAGTTTGTAAGGCAGGAATAGAGACACAGATGTAGAGAACAAACGTATGGACACCGAGGGGGGAAAGTGGCGGGGGGTGGTGGTGGTGGGATGAATTGGGAGATTGGGATTGACATATATACACTAATATGTATAAAATAGATAATTAATAAGAACCTGCTGTATAAAAAATAAAATTCAAAAAGTCAAAAAAATGTAGTTTACAATACTTGAAGGCATTTAAATAATCAAATCCATAAAAGACATTAAGCATTATTCAAAGTCTGCAACTTGATTGCTGATACTTGCTAGACTTATACGTAGAATACAGTTTTATAAGCTGAATTTTGAAAAAGCTTAAACAACAGGGATTTGAATATGCAATTCTGAGAAATTTAATCTAACTCTTTGAAACAAAAAATAAACTTGTGAACAATCTAACCTGCCTACAAAATTCATCCTTTGTGAACAGCACCAGACCTTGGCCGCCCCCCTCTTTGCTCCCTGCTCTCCCATCAGGCTCTGCACAATGCCCAGAGCATCCCTGGGAGTGGCTTCCATTTGCTGAGCCTGAAGCAGTGAATTCTGTCTCTGATACCCCGCTTTTGTGGGTCTCTTTGTCACCTTAAAGGGTACTTTTTGGTGAAAGTAACAAATTTTACGTTTAATCTGCTAGCCAAAATTTCCTCCAAAATGCCCTAAACTCCCCTAAACAGTATTTAGGTGAATCTTTTTCCTTATAACTAGGAAATGTTGGATTTTATTTTATTTTTCTTAATATGCAAGTGTGCAGGGAAAAGAGTTACCTCCCTTTACTTGCATATATATATCTTTTAATATTGGGTTTTTTCTTTTTATTTTCTTTATCTTTTCTGGGTATTTCTTCTTGTTTAACACATTCCCCCTCCATAACCTTGGCCAATGTTTCTCTGTTATGTTCCTCACTGTTCATGCAGAGTGAGAAGACCATTGCCATGGATATAGTGGCATTTCCAGACCTTAAATTATGAATCTGCTTTGATTTAGCAATTCCACTTCTTGGAATAATGCCCCAGAAATGTTTTCTTACATGCACAAAGACATATGTAAAATTATTATCATTATTAACAATTTAAAAATGGAAACATACTTCACCATTTTGGGAATGTTTAAATAAATAATGGTACGTCCACAACATGGAATGCTATGAGGAAATTAAAATGAATACATACATTGGAAAGTTCTTCATGTATAATATACTATTGAGTACATAAAACACATTGCAGAGTAAATTGTGTCGTTTCTGCTGTGATTGTCCTTGTTGTTATTATATAGAGAGAAAAAGTTCTGGAAGTAAATGGACCAAACTGATAATCTGTTAATAATAAACTGTGAGACTAAAAGTACCATCTTACTCTTTATATATCTCTGTGGGGGGGGGGTCATTTATTTTACAATGAAACTAGAAAGAAATATATCCATGAGCTGATGGTCATATTTTATTTTGCTTTTGGACAACAGAAAAGAGAAACTCATTCCACTTAGAAAATGGTCACTAGGAATTGATAGTCAAGCTGTCCCAAGACACATTCTTAGCCCAGGGATGCTACCAGCTGGTCAAGAGAAGAAGTCCAGGTGAGTGAGTCTTCTACATAAAGCTACGGGAGGCTCAGTGAGGTCCCAGCTCACCAGCCCGAGCAAAGCAGGCATTCAAAGCCAGGTCTAATAGATCACCCTCATTAAACTTCCCTCATTAAACTCTGCAAATAAAATTCCATGCGTGAGACCTCTGCTCCTTTGGAAAAAAGCCCATCTGGTAATATAATCCTAATGATCACCATTCATTATGACCATCTATCAATCCATAAATATTTTAAATCACCTGTAAAAATTTAAAGAAAATGGTCTTTGCCTAATAAGCCCAATCGTTAACTGTGTGTGCCTGAATGCCTGTCTTTACTGCAGTTATTTAGACATGTGCAATCTTTAGAAACATGTGCACCCCCCAAAACATTCCCAACTCAAAAGCATCTAAAGAAAGTCATCTGTTAAAAGAGAAATCCGTCTAAAAAATGTTCAGTACATTTATATAAACACCTATAGAAATATTTTTCCTCACTTCAAATTGTCCTCTTCTCCTTTTCCCATTACAGATTGAAACGAATAGAACATCCAGCCACAGGCCTCTGGAATCCCCAAATGTTCAGATAAGTGGTTATCTATAAATGAGTTTGAATGTATTTACGCTCCATGGAGTTACCTCCCTTTTTAAGAATTCTCATCCCTCCTTTATACAGTTGAAGGTCAGTTTCAATTTCTATATGCTTTCCTTAGAGGCAGAAGAACAAAACATTTCAGCAGTCCTCAAAATGCAAGCTGACTTAATGTAAGCCTTTTAATAAAGCTCATACATAAAAAAAAATCAGCCAGGTTGCCTTCCTTCCTTTGTCTGTTTGCTTTAATTAGCAGCCAACCGCATTGATCTTGTTTTGGTTAGATAGCTTTTCTGAAAGCTTTTGAAACCTATTTCTATGCCTCTCCATTCTAACAATTACCATAATCCCATTTTACCCCCATGGTTGGATTTTCATGATAACTGAATTTTGCTGTAATTACAGCAGGTGTAGACATTAAGGAATTAAGGGAATAAAAAGGAAAGTGTCAGAAGTCAGTTTTCTCAATTTTCCAAGTCTAGTTCACAGCAGGGAGTTAATTGTCAATAGTTGCTGAGAAGATCCCCAGATAATAGACAAAGCAATGACGATCAAATAAGTTTGCAGTGCACGTGGGTGATCCCAGGAGTCCTGCTGGGATTCAAGACAGAGTCGGGCACCCACAGGGTCCACTTCTCCTCCCTGCACTAGCCTTTGGTGGAGAATGAATAGCAAAATGGGAAGGTCCTATCTTCAAGTTTCTGACCAAGAGAGGCTCAGCTCTCCTCAAAAGCCATTTCTTCAAAGCACAGGACATTCCAAATCAAGAAGAATTTGTCAGTGTTACCCATTCCAATACTTGTTACTATGAGAAGCAACTGGTGGCCAGGAATCTAATAGCAAATCATACCTACCTGGTTACTCTAGAGGCAAAGATACATATCTCCTTTCTCCAAGTAGTAAAAGAATACGTTTTAAAAAATCACAAGGGAAGAAAACTCCCTATTAACCTGATGTGGGTCATTTTGACTAAATCACATGGGATCAAATTTCTCTAATCAATCCATTTGTCTCCATAGCATAGACGTGCTTCATTACAATGGAAAGAGCACGCACGTGATTTATAGATGGGCCCTGCATTTCATGGGAGAGAAATCTGGTCTGTTTTTTCTACTTCATTATCAGCTAGGTAGAAGGTTTTGTGTGCCTTGTAGTGGAATGATTTTGTTTAACATCATTTAGAAGGCATCTCAATTGTTATGTTGAGTCTGTGCTGGAAATGTGAACAGTAGATTATCAGAATGGTCTTATTCTTAACTTTCAGGACATCATTCGGACCCCACTATGAATGGGTACAATGTTATCGTCCAGTTCAGGGCTTCTCAAATTTTGTTTAAAATGTGGACTCTGATACAGTGGGTCTGGGGTAGAGCCTAAGGTTCTGCGTTTATTATAAGCTCCCTGGAGATGCCAAGGCTGCTGGTCCTCACACTGCTGTGAATAGCTAGGGCCTAGACTCCGGTAGAGAACTATTTCAATCCGGGGGTTGCAAACTGTAGTGGTTTCCCCCCCCTTTTTTTGCATACATTTGTTTTTTTAAATTTTAAATTTAAAAAACAACGTGTTACGTATCAGATTTTAACACACTGCACCAACAATATGCTAGTTTTGTGCTCCAGGTTTACCCTGGAGACCTTGCTGTGAATCGTCTCCTGCCTCCACTGTGTGATGATGGGGATAAGACGATACTAGCGTGATCAATGGGGAAGGATGTCACACCGCACTGGCCAGGTCTCTTCGGGTCAGCTCGGGCCCCTGTAGGTAGGGTGGCTGAGAAGGGGGCGCTGCTACGCCTACTTTAACCCACTTAAATCCACTTTAACCCAGCCAAGCCCAGGAACATCTGCTGGCCACATGCTCTTTCCCTGCATAATAACAAAGTAAGAACAAGATGAATGCAATATCAAAATAATGTCATATTATAGGAAAGAACAAATCTGACTCCATATTAGACCGGTTCCTTTTCCTGTGCTTAGTCATGCTGGCTCTGCATCTTTTGTAAAAGAATGTCGTCTATAGCCTGAAATATACAGGAGGGCCCATTCTCAGGGCTCCTTTAAAGGTGTACCACTGTTCATTCATACAGAGATAAAAATTTGCAGAACAGGGAGTAACATTTGTCTTGTTGGAGGTTTATAGCAACATTGTAACCAGACCTACCTGGGCAGCTGCAAGAACAAAGGATTCTGACACCAAGAAGTTTGCAACAACTAACCACGCCCCTCCCTCATCCTGTCTTTAAAAATGCTTTGCTGAAACCCTTTGTGGAGATCAGAGTTTGGGGGCGGGGGAGGGCATGAGCCACCCATTCTCCATGCTTGGCCTTACAATAAACCTTTCTCTGCTCCAAACTTCAATATCCAGACTTCAATATTTCAGTTTGTTTGGCTTCACTGTGGATCAGGCACAAGAACTTTTGTTTGGTGACGATATTATAGAAAGCAATGACACTGACTAGGAATTTATCTGGCTTCCGTATTTATGAGGAAAGCACACAGTTCTCAAATTTGAAATAAAAAAAGTTACCCTTACTTTTGAACTCTTCTGGATAAGTCAAAGAAAAATATCTGCTATTGCAAGACAAGGTATTCAAAACTCGAATCAATTGGCAACTACTTACTTGTGTGAATCAAGATTTTCTAAATATTTAGCAACCAAAACAGAAAAGCCACATGAAAGGGTGCTGAGGCTAACATCTGACTGTAATCTGTGACCCCTGGGTCAAAGTGCTTCCATGTTTTCACAGACCAAGTTTACAAATATTTACTTTGATCTTCAAATATTGCTTTCATCTGTTATAGGCAGTCTTATGATTTTATTTGGTGGAATAAGAGGATTTCATTGACAAAAAAAAAGAAAAATAAAAAACCACTCATATAATACAAGCCAAGAAGGGCACAGGTTATGATTATGATTGGGTTCATCAATCCCCCCCCCAAGTTTTATTATCCTGACTCCTCCAAGGTTATATTTTCCAGTGGAGTCTTACACTGTCCAAGATAGCCCTCATGGCCGTGGTCACTGCCATGGCCTCTAGAACCCACAAGCAGTGTGACCAGACATGACACCAGCAGGGCCTGGATTATCCAGGATGCTGAGCCATTTGGACATGTTTATAAGGTTCTCTTATTTTTGCTGTAAAAGTCACCCAGTGCAATTAAACTGGAGTTGGTGTTTGAGAAGCAGAGACTTAGGGAGTGTACCAGATGCTCTCATTTCTGAGCACGGAGACTACAATGGAGTGAGGCCTCTTCTGGGATTGTCCCCTTGTGTTCCAGCTGAGCTATAGTGTGGGCTCCTCCACAGAGGTGACAGGGTTCACTCAAGTAACCCAGACTTCAGATTACAGGGACCCGAGTTCAAATCCCAGTTGAGGCACTTTCTAGCTTGCATGACATTTGAAATTATTTATGACCCTCTGAGTTTTAACTTCCTCTTTAGCCAAATCAAGACAAAAACAATCTCAAATCACTCGGGGAAGGAAATAAGGTACTGTAGAATGTGAATAAAGTGTGAACTCATTATTATTTCCATCTACACTTGCAGGTGTTTTGTGAGACATACCCAGATTGTGTTTTTCTTTTCTCTCATTTTGTAGCAGATACTTTTTTCCCCGTTTGTGGAGAGAGAGCTTTGGTTTGCATGTTGCTCAGCTCAGTTTGTTACTCAGCCTGTCTGTGCAGATCTGGCATTTCCATTCTCTTGTTAACCTCAGGAGCTGCTAAGAAAGGTCACATTCCATCTTTGCTCATTTAAGTTGCGTCCATGTCCTGTCAACTGGAGCAGCAAACCTGGCTTCCTGGAGGGAACTAAGCAGCCACCACTCTGTTTTTAGTTCAGATCTTCCTCTAGGGCTTGAGAGGTAAGGCAGCAGAGACGTGAACCACGCTCTGTGGCCACACACTGCCTCGCGATAAAATCGCTGACGGCCAAGGTTGGAGCTCTTGATTTCAACCGCAGCCAGTCAGCATCTTCATTGGCCCCTGACTCTGTGTCTGTTCTAGGAATAGGCTCTGAATTTAATTTGAGCTACAATGCTATGACACCTGCACGTGAAGATTGCAGAAGAACCACCAAAAAAGAAAATACTAAATCCTTCCTTCCAAAATTATTATTTTTTTCTTTTCAATGTGTTTAGATTCATTATTACCTGACTTAAAAGGGTAGAAAATGTGGTCTAAAAAGTCTTATATTAATGAGAACCTTAGTGGGAAATATTCAAAATCCAAAATTAAAAATCCATGCCACAAAGTTCAATCCTTAACTGTTCATCAATCGGATTTGTATTCAGTTGGATTGAATGGCACTGACATTCAGTCTAAGATGACTGAGGTCACCTCTCATTCTTGTGTTTAATTTTTCCCTCCACAGCTAAGAAAAAAGTTGGAAGTCACCCTGTTTTCACTCCCTCCTACTTCTATGGCACAGATCACTAGTCACCTACTGAATCTCTCTCCGTGGGGCCTGAACCCTGCCTTGGAATCCCTTGGAATTCTGTCTGAAGCAACCTTTGAAAACATTACAGTGGGTACCAAAATTGCAACCTATTCCCCATCTCTGGGGTAAATCATACATTGCATTCATTCCCTATTCTTACTGAATATTCCCTGAAATTTTTATACACATGAAATACTTTTAACCTTTCTATCATTTTTTTTGTATTTTTTAATTCAAGTATAGTTGATTTACAATGTTGTGTTAGTTTCAGGTATACAGCAAAGTGATTCAGTCATATATGTGTGCTTATTTTTTTCAGATTCTATAAAATATTGAGTATAGTTCCCTCTGTTTTACAGTGGGTCCTCATTGGTTATCTATTTTATATGTAGTAGTGTGTTTATGACAATCCCAAACTCCTAATTTACCCCTCCCCCCCACTGCAACAAGAATCACCTTCGTGGGACTTCCCTGGTGGCACAGTGGTTAACAATCTGCCTGCCAATGCAGGGGACACGGGTTCGATTCCTGGTTAGGGAAGATCCCACATGCCACAGAGCAACTAAGCCCATGCGCCACAAATACTGAGTCTGCGCTCTAGAGCCCGCAAGCCACAACTACTGAGCCCACGTGTCACAACTACTGAAGCCCACGCGCCTAGAGCCCATGCTCTGCAACGAGAAGCCACCATAATGAGAAGCTGGTGCACTGCAAGGAAGAGTAGCCCTCTCTTGCCGCAACTAGAGAAAGCCTCTGTGCAGCAACGAAGACCCAACACAGCCAAAAATAAATTTTAAAAATTTAAAAAAAGAAAAATAATTACCTTCATGAGTAAATGTTTGTTTTGTTCAGAAAAGGGAAAAACAAAGTTACTGTCTGCGATGACCCTCTAGTTCTCTGTAATGCTAGCTTTTGAAGCCACTTGTCTACACTACTGACTGCCTCCTGGTGTTCAACTCTGATTTTATTATACCCAGGGCAACCTTTCCAAAAGTGTCTTATGTGGTTGAGTAGTCTGTGGAAACAAGGGTCTCGTGGTCAAGTATATTTGTGAAATTGTGAATTGCTTCTGATCAAGTCCCTTCCTGCCCACTTTATAAGTGTGTGAGGACATATGCATGCACACATACACACACACACACACAAGTCCTGCGGAAATGAAACCCATGTAACTTGACTCACTCTAGCATTTCTCAAACTAATTTGAACAAAGAAGTCATTTTCCATAGAATTCCATTAACATTAGGCAGAGGTAGGAATCTTGTTCCCCATTGTGTAGAGAAAATTTGATGAGACTGTATTATGATGAGCTCAATAAGGACACTTTTCTGTTTAATCTGCTGACTCAATATTTCTGAAAGACCGATCCACAGACATCCTGGGGTATTTGAGAAATTGCAGATCCCAAGTCTTAACCTCAAATGGACTGGATCAAAATCGCTGGGGTGGTAGGGTCCAGAAATCTGCATTTTAAAACCGCTTTCCAAGTGACTTCTATGCTTTCTAAAACTTGAAGCTATCATTCAATAAGGTTGGGCTCAAATCTTAAGATTATTTTTAACCCATTGGTAGCACTGAAAAGTATGCTAGCTTAAAATATGAAGCCTGCTGTGTGTCTTTCTTTGAGGCCATTTGTGGGAGTAACAAGAACTCAGGTGAAGTCAACTAGGGCTGCAGACACCCCATTAGGTGGCTTTTACCTTGGAAAGCCTCCTATCCAAAGGCTGGGCTCTCAACCTGAAAAGCACTGAAATCCAAGCTTGTCAGATTTATAGGACCCTCGGTCACCAGGATTGTGATTCATGCAAGCAAACCTCTCCAAAAACTGGTCTGTAATACTAGAATTCCAATTCCTGAATTTACATGGAAAGCTATAATTTACAAAGGGCCCAATATTTCCACCAGATCGACCAACATGTCCTCTTCCTTTACGTAAACTTCCTGGACTTGCAAAATATTAGAAAGCAGTCAGTTAAACTTGAAATTAGAGCAAGGATAGTTATAGGATTTCTGGGTTTAATCCACTACTCCCTGACAGACTGACTGATCCAAATCCCCACTCGTGAGTGAACTCACATAGGTTTTGTTGGTTCCACAGGTTACCCTCTTACTGTAAGCTGCTTGGATGCAGCCAGGCAGTGTTTAGAGATTTATCAATAAATCTAGCACGTATGATAATATTTGGGATAAAAAACGTAAAGAATATTCTCTTCTTTAAAAGAAATTAGAAACCAAAGCTTTATACATGCTCTATAATTAGAGGATAAGGTACCTGATTACTCAAAATGTACCCTTATTTAGAAGGCAGCACTGAATTGGTCGACAGATACAGCAAAAGAATACTTGAAGGTGTAAAATTATCTTCTTAAGTAATATAAAGTTTTTGACATTTGGAATGAATAATAGTTAAACCACTGGTCTGCCAGGATCTGGGGAGAATTTAAGGCAAATAGTGATGGCTTTTTCTTCTGATGTAAATGGCTTTGATAAAGGAAATATATAGACCTGGTCATACATAGACTGGGCTGGGACAGTGGGCCATCATATCCACCCACAAGGTCTGAATTCTGAGGTCCAAACCTAGTCTTCGGAACTAGTCCAGGTGCAGCTCCATGTTGCTGAACTAGGAGAAAAATCTAAGCTCTGTGAAGACTGGCGCAGCAGAAGGTCTAGTCCTGCACTACCTAGTATGGCAGCCACCAGCCACACGTGGCTATCTAAACCTACACGTATTAGAACAAATAAAATTAAAAAATCAATTTCCCCAATCATACTCTCCACATTTCAAGTTCTCAATAGCTGCTAGTGACAAGGTGTTGGAGAGCATAAAAGAGATCCTTTCCATCGTATCCCAATATTCTATTGGACAGTTAGTATTTGATTCATTGAGGAAAACACTTATATTCCATCACTATAGGCTTCATTCATTACTGGGGAAAAGTACTTGGATCCACAATGGTTCTCTTTCTGAGATCAAGAGTGAATCTTGATCTGTGCAACTGATGCCATTTATATTGCTTCTGTTTGAGGTTACCCTGGAGAAATGGTCTGCTTTTACTTCCTCCTCTTCTTTTTTTTTTTTTAAGTGTCTGAGGTTAAAAAGGTCTTTATTTCTTCAGCTACAATAAGATTACCTATTTGATTTTTCTTTTTTATGATTCAGTTTCTTACCAACCTACTTTTATTTAACACATTCTTTCTTTATTAATAGTAACATCAATCCAGACACAGTCCTGCCTGGCATAGATGTTACATGTACCTTCAAGATAATCCATTCAGATCTATTAGATATTTAGCTTCATTTTTAAAGGGCAACATTATTTCTTTTATTTCCAGGTTGTGTGGAGGCCCATGAACCTCTAATGAAAATACTTGCCAACTATATAACTTTGGAAAAGTCATCTAACACCCACAACAAACCTCAGTCCCTTCCTTTGTAAAATAAGAAGAGTTTATTTTAAACATTTTAATGTAATTCTCCATGGATTTGAACAAGATAATTAGTAGAGGAAAAAAAACTTAGCATGGCACCTGGCCCATCATTGAATGCTACTAAATTTAGGTGACTCTAGCAAGAGTATAATGTAGAAACAAGTAAGGGGAAAACCTCAGAGGAGAAAAAAATAAATCTTCTATATGCCTTTTTTTTTAAACAAAGAGGCTTTAGATGGTATTTGGCAAAAGTTGGAAGGTGCTCTCTATGTTTGAAGACACTAGAGAATTTGACATAGCCAAATGAATAATAACAATGTTGTTTAAGTCCCTGCCAAGCACTTTGGAAAAAAAAAAGAAAGGGAAAATAGAGACAGTGACACAGTATGGATTGTATATGATTCCAATCCCGCTCTCTGGGGTCATGGGAAACGTTTATTCTTCCTTAATAATTTCACCTTCAGATGAACATCTGACACAGTTACAGACACACTGGCATCTTTTGATAATATATATATTTTTTATCCCATTCCTTCCTAATAAGTAAAACAGTGCCAATTTCACAAGCTTTCCCAACTCAGCCGCCAGGAACTGCCTTGACTTCACTGAATCCAGAGGGTGCTGTCCCCAGATCCTATTACAGGGAGCCTGGGTGACATCCTTTCACGATTACTAAAAGCTGTGTCCCTTTCTCTGCAGCTGCCTTCCATTCAGACTCACATTCTCTTGCAGAGCTACCCCATTTTTTTTTTTCCTTAAAGCACAAGACTGTAATAAGGATAATGTGCTGGCATGCTTGCTTCCACTGTAATATTTATAGACTACATTGCTCAAATGCACTGCGGTTCGCTTGTCTAATTTTATGATGGCCTTGCTAAACAAAAATATTCTTTCTCACTAGTGCTCACAGAAGGAGCACTTCACACCACGTGAATCATGACAGCTGGCACCAGCTGCTTCCAATAGGCACTCTTGCTCTTCAAACAGAGTGATATTTGGCATGAACCACTTTGGGAAGTTTTTCAGATGAGAAAGAGGTGAAGGGTTTTAACCCCCAAGTCTTGGACAGCAGTCTCCAGAGTTTGGGATGTACAAAAATATTAAAGATGATCAAGTTCATTCCCTATCTTGAGGCAGTACTATATCCAGCTCCAAGAGGCAGGTTGAGTTTCATATGCTCTACGTGCGTTACCGAATGCATGTTTGTGTGCCCAAGCACAGTGAAACCAGACAAACTGAAACGTCATAGTTTGGAGCAGAGAAAGGTCTATCACAGCGCCAAGCAAGGAGACAGTGGCTCATGCCCCAAAAAACCCGGACTCCCTGAAGTGTTTCAGCAAAGCATTTTTAAAGGCAAGGTTGCAGGAGGGGTGGGGGCGGGGGGGGGGCATGGCTAGTTGTTGCAAACTTCTTGGTGTCGGAATCCTTTGTTCTTGCAGCTGTCCATGTAGATCAGGCCACAATGTTCCTGTAAACCTCCAACAACACAAATGTTTCTGAAACTTTTTATCACTATATGAATGGACTCTTAAACGTCAGAGCCCTCAGAATGGGCTCTCCTGTATATTCC